>NW_023397249.1:0-50938 GCF_011125445.2 Fundulus heteroclitus | reverse complement strand
TTTAAAGGCAGCTTTCAGATTTTCCAAACGTCGCCCGGCCCGGTGCCTTGAAGCGGGATGTGTGGAGGGGGTCGGGCAACGGCCTTGGCTGAGGACTCTGCTCCCTAAGAGCTCCTCTGGTTAATCTTTGGTTTCTATCAGCAGTTTATCATGTGGTAATCTGCGGTTTTTCTATGACGCCGGTGCTGTTCTTAAGGCCAGATACCAGCTAGGTGGACAGAAAGCAGGTCGGCTGGCGTGTGAAAGTTTGACGGCGAAACACAGTAACCTGCCCTGAGTGGTTTGGCAATATTCCTGCGGGTTGTTTACCTCCCTGGCTCCCCCCGCAGCCCCCCGGTCCTCCCTCTGTAATTTCAGGAGGCGTAACTCAGCACATGACTCTGCTTGGCTGCAGCCGCCGGCTTCACGCACCCGTCGGGTTTGTGCGGCTCAGCTTTCCTGCGCTTTGTGGGGGCAAACGTGTGTGTGTGTGTGTGTGTGTGGTGTTGGTGTGTGTGTGTGTGTGTGTTGTGTTGTGTGTGTGTGGTGGTGTGTGTGGTGTGTTGTGTGGGTGTGTGTGTGTGGTGTGTTGTGTGTGTGTGTGTGTGTGGCCCGCCGGATATGGACCGACTGGCAGGAAGTAGCGTTTCCAGTTGCCCTAGCAACAGACGTCATGTTGGAAGCTTGCGTTCTCTACTGAATGCTTTTTTTTTTTTTTTTTAAATGGAAATTTGAAAACATTAAAGTAGAAATAGTTTCCTAAATATTGGGTTTTTTTAAATTATTTTTTTAAAGAGATCATAAGAGGTCTAGACCCGCTGGTGCTGAAAGGAAAGCAATGAAACATATTGGGAGAAAAAGGCGGGAAACAACGTCAGGTTGTTGTCAGAAAAGGTTTCATTAAAGAAAAGCTCCTGTCTGAGCTTTCTGGGTCGACTTTTCTACTTCGTAGAACTTTGAAAACGTCGCTGTCTCGTCTGAAGCTTTATAATTAGGTGAGCGTGTGGCCCCACTTACTATATCAGTATTTAGCTGATTTAAAGGAGAAATATTTCAGGTTTTAGAGGAAGGAAATCTGTCATTAAAAAAATCTCTAAAGCCTAAAAGAATGGCAGTAAAAACGTACGTCAGCATCAGATGAGGGAAGCAGAACTGGGCTCTGATTGGCCCGCCGCCTCACGGCCACGCTGGGTTTTTGGATCGGTTAGTTATGTTATGCTGATCGCGCGTTACGCTGTGATCCCAGCCATGCAGCTGGCTGTTTTTTAAATGAACCAATCAAAGTCCAAGACGAGTCGCCGAGTCAGCTCTGTAATGTAAAAACATGGAGTTAGTTTTCCCATCTGCCGCCTCGCCCCCTCGGTTGGTTTCTCTCTGCCGGGGGTCGCCCCCAGGCAGCCGCAGATGACCAGATGATACGCTCGTGCCCGCTGAGCTCTCCTCTCCTCTCTTCTTGCAGTTGCACAACGAAGAAGATGCTTCCTCCGCCGTTGAGCAGCAGCCCTGCACGTCCGCCTCGGCCGGAGAGGAGCAGAGGGAGACCCGGGCCGGCGCGGCCGCCGCTGGCGCCACAGGGGAGGCCGACGCACCGCCGCCTCCTTACGCCTCCATCGACCTGGGGGCGACCGCCGCAGCGCCGGGTATTACTTCACATTACGCTCCTTCTAATGTCTCCAAAGTTTGGTTTTCTGCTTCCAGGAACAGCAGCTGGGTTTAATTTTGCATGGCGCTCGGGGGTCTGCCATTTCAGGCCCACGGTCGCTGCCGTCCTCTCTAACCGAGACCTCTCCGCGTCTTGTTGTTTCCACAGAGAGCAGTTTCCAAGGCGACTTCCCCGTCCCGCCGCCCTACAGCGTCGCCACGTCTCTGCCGACCTACGACGAAGCGGAGAAGGCTAAAGCGGCCGCCCTGGCGGCCTCCGCCGTGGAGGTGTTGCCCCGGGTGAGACGACACGCCCACAGCTTCCGGTCCGGATCTGCAGGCATTCGAGAAAAATGCCACAGTGCGTCCGGGGACTTTAATCCTCCATGTTGCACAGCAAAGCTCTCTGCCTCCAACAACGTCGATGCTTCAGACCTTTTCTCCTCATAACCTTCTGCAAAACCTGAAAACGTCTGTGAGCATCAATATTCAAGTCCTGCCTCTGATTATTAGTCTGATTTAGATCCGATTTTAGATCGGGCCGCGCTAAGCCACCTGCAGGCCCAATTATAAAAGCGTTGGTTTTCTGATATTTGGGTCTCATCTAAAGTGAGCGCCTACTTCCACACGGTTGCTGCGTCCTAAGTGGCGTGTTCAGATCTGCAAAGAGGGCTTCTTTCCACCTGAGCTGTGGATCCGTTCCTCCAGAGGTTCCACAGACCTCTCGCCTCCTTCTCCGACCGATGCTTACGCAGCCAGTTAGCGGGTGGGTAGGGCTGCAGCTGCGCCATATTTTCTCCGTTTGATGTTCTCAGAGAACGGCCGGACCGATGCTCAGGAGGATCCTCTGGAGGAAATCGGCTGCGTTTTATTTAGCTGCGTCGGAGTAAGGGGGCTGAACACAAACACACAGCCCTGCTTTATTGTTATGTCCACTTCCTGGTTCAGCGCTGCTTGGCGTCGGATCTGGCACACGAAATCCCCTCAGAGCGACGGGAGATAGGCGGCACCAAAGCCGACGCTCCTCAGCGAAGGCGCCGCGCTGGACTTCAGCTGGCCGGACCCGGCTGGTGGGCCGGCAGCAAACACAAAGAGTGAAGAAGGGCAAACATGTTTCGCAATGGATGCATTGATTGATTTTTTTTTTTTTTTTTTGTGTGTGTTTATTTATTTTTGATTTGCCCAAAGTCACATGCGGTGTGTGTTCTGTGCTAAAGGACGACGACTTCCCCCCCAGAGACGACTTCAGCGACGCCGACCAGCTCCGAGTCGGGAACGACGGGATCTTCATGCTGGCTTTTTTCAGTGAGTCCAGATCCAGGGGAAAAAAATATATAATTTATCAGGACGGAGCGCCGATGTTTGACATGGTTTATTCCCGCAGTGGCCTTCCTGTTCAACTGGATCGGCTTCTGCCTGTCCTTCTGTCTGACCAACACCATCGCAGGGCGCTACGGGGCCATCTGCGGCTTCGGCCTGTCCCTCATTAAGTGGATCCTCATCGTCAGGGTGGGTTAAAGTAAAAAAAATAAAATAAATAAAAAAAATAAGGTAGACGTGTATTCAAAGTGTTTTTTACCTTTTCCCTGTTTGTTCAGTTCTCTGATTACTTCACCGGCTACTTCAATGGCCAGTACTGGCTCTGGTGGATCTTCCTGCTGCTGGGTGAGTGTTTCCAACGGCAGAACCGAGGCGAAACTTAGATAAAAAAAATCAAGTTTGCAGCAATAAATAAATAAATGTTTTTTGTTTTTTTTCATGCAGGCCTCCTGCTGTTCTTCAGGGGTTTCGTGAATTACCTGAAAGTGCGCAACATGTCGGAGAACATGGCCACGTCACACAGAACGCGCCTCTTCTTCCTCTACTGAGAGTAAGTCTGAAAGCCAAAACCCCAGAAGAGCGCCCTCTGCTGGTCTAAAACAAAAACACCAGCGTTGACGTTTCGTTACCGCTTCCACGCAGGTTCCCACGCAGACGGCATTCCTTTCCAGCGCAGTTCCTTCCCTCGCCGCTCGCATGACCTGACCGAGGAGCCCGACAGCGACGAGAGGAAGCGGGGGGAGGAATGAAGGCGAGATGTAGGGAGAGTGTTACCGCTTTAATCCGTTTATTTTTTTTATTTATATATATATATATATATATATCTCACAACCCGACCCACGAAGAAGTCTACGCTTCTGGACTGAGCCACAAAACAGCCCCTTTTTTTTGACAAAATCCCCGGAAACAAGTCTTTTTCTTTTTCCCCAGTCCGCCTTTGCTTGTGTTGTTTCATGAAGCGCAACGACGAACAATCGAGCAGCAAAGGATGAAGCACTGGTGAACGAATTCCTCTAATTCTGCGTATTAAGTGTGAAGAAGCGCTAAGAGAAACTTAAGGAAACAGCCCTTGTCCCTGAAGTCTGCCACAGGAAGTCGTGCTGAACTAGTCTTACTTTAGCTGTGACGTAGCGCCGTTTTCTAGTATATGTGTAACTCCCAGAATGCACCACCTGTACCAGGATCTAGTTTCTGGATCAACCGGACCTAATTCAAAGGAAAAGTCCTCTTAGGCGCCCCGTTTGTTTTCAAACCTTTAAGATCTGAGCCGACCTCCGGGTTCTAAGGTAGGATCGGATCTTAAAGGTTTGGATCGGAAAGGCTCGGCTATCTGACGGCGGACGCCCGATTAACCCCCGGAGTCAGAGCTAATTCAATTTCCTGAGCTAACCAGCGAAAGCGTCTCGGATAAAAGTGTTTTTTAAGCTGCACAAGGTCTCATCGGGTCGGGGCGACCCTCCCGGTTCTGGCGCCGTGGCTGAAAAGCTTTGCTTCTTTTTGTTGTGTTTTTTTTGTTGGTTTGGATTTGAAAACGCTCTCTGGAGTCTTATGCAATCGAGCTGTAATGAATTTCACACGTCGTGACTGTAAGGTCGTGCGCCGGTGAAGTAGACATAGCTGATTTAGCGAGCGTTCTTTTGTTTTTTTTTTTTTTTTTTTTTTTTCCTGAAGAACGTTTAAAGAACAACGTCAGATATCGGGATTATCCATCAGTATGACGGTGATGAAGTATAGGGGGGGTGAGGAGATGAAACGGAGCCCCTCTAGACAAGGATAGCATTTGCTTTCGTTGTTCTTGTGTTTATTAAAGAAAATGAAATGTGTATATACGAGCTCATGCCAATTTCTATTTGCACTTTGAAGTTCTTTGCGTATTTGTGAATCTGCTAAACTTGATGTGGGGCTTTGACGAAATGTAATATTAGCCATTCAGGTTTTTGTTTTTTTGTTTTTTTCTTTTGAACTGGAATTCTTAATCATCCCAAAAATGGATTATCTGCTTCTTTTTTTTTTTTTGCACTTTTTTTTGTTGTTGTCATTGTTGTCAAATACGATGTTTGTGTCTCGTTTCGTCGCTTTCAACCTGAACTGTGACGGCTCTCGCGTTGCCAAATCTGTCCGACTGGCCTCCTAAAGCCTCTTTCAGCAATATCGAGTCTTTCAGTGAGTTGGAGCTCTGCTGCATGATTTTCCCCCCCACCTGAAGTAGTTTAGCCGGGTCATTTTTTTTTTTTTTTTTTTTTAGGATTAATCTACAAACACGTGTCGGTCTCTGTAAATAAATCCGGTTGGGAGAGCGAGGTGTCTTTTTTTTGTTTTTTGTTTTTTTCCCTCTCGGGTGAAAATCTCAGTATGCATTTATTGTAACTGGAAATAACATGACAGTCTTGCAAAAAATTAAAAAAAAATGACAAAAACGCCAATAAAGTTCAAAAGCCTGCCACTGATATGTGTCCAATTGTGTTTGCACACGTGTGACATCTTTTTTTTTTTTTATTTACTTCCCTTCGTACCAGCAGAACATCATTAGGCTGTCGTTGCCTTGTTTTCGTTTTGACCAAAGACCTTTTAACACTTCCTTTTTAATGAGAATATCAGCTTTTCTATTGGTCGAATCTTCTTCTTCCTTGCTGCGAGTGTTGGGTTTGCTCCAGCGTTTCGGTTCAGTTGGGATTGTACCTGAGCAAATGATTGGCAAAGGTAAACGTCTACCTCGGTGGTGAGGATCAGTAACCCATGACTAAATAATACTTGCAGTCATGACATTATCTTTCTATAAAAAAAAAAACAAAAAAAAAACTTTTAGTGCATTAGTTCTAAAAAGTCTACAACAGAATTGTAGCCTGTTTATATTACTGTTGTTGAAAGGTGCTGTAATCGCCACCAGATGGAGCCAAACATCACTTTTTTTTCTTCTGAATGCCTCATACTAGTAGAAACATCCCCTTTTTTATGCATTTCTCTGAAAACACTTGAAAGCGACCTTCTGTAGTCTCACTGCTTGGAAAGAGTCAGAATTAAATATGAGGAATTCAATTCAATTTTATTTATATATATATATATATATATATATATATATATATATATATATATATATATATATATAATCATGAAACATGTCATCTCAAGGCACTTTACAAAATCAAGTTCAATCATATTATACAGATTGGGTCAGATTATACAGATTGGTCAAAAATGTCCTATATAAGGAAACCAGTTGATTGCATCAAAGTCCCGACAAGCAGCATTCACTCCTGGGGAAGCGTAGAGCTACAGGAAGAGTCATCTGCATCGTACATGGCTTTGCTGCAATCCCCCATACTGAGCAAGCATGAAGCGACAGTGGGAAGAAAAACCTCCAGCAGAGCCAGGCTCAGTATGAACGGTCATCTGCCTCGACCGACTGGGGGTTAGAGAAGACAGAGCAGAGACACAACAAGAGAGACAAAAAAGCACAGAAGCACACATTGATCTAGTAATCTGTTCTACATTAGATGGTAATAGCGGGTGAGCCGTCTTCTCTGGATGATGTCACAGTTAACAGAACGCCAGACCAGGTGTACCTACTATGAAGAAAGAGCAAAAAGCTGAAATGACGACAGTCATTTCAATGTAATACAATGCAAAACTGGAGAAAAGTAGAAATCAGTAGAGTGAGAAAATTAGACCCTGATGTCCTCCAGCAGCCTAGGCCTATCACAGCACAACTATAGAGATAGCTATGGGTAACATGAGCCACTCTAACTATAAGCTTTGTCAAAAAGGAAAGTTTTAAGATTAGTCTTAAAAATAGACAGGGTGTCTGCCTCACAGACTAAAACTGGGATAAACGGATGAACTTGGTGCTTAAAGTAAGGATGTTCAAATCATTTTAAAATGTTAGGCGCTACGAGTGCAGAACATCTCAACTGGACTTTTTTTTTTACTGTGTATTCTAAAATGTACATATATATTTTTTTATGTATTTGTATATATATTTTATGTGGGCAGCTTTACTTTTTATTTTATTCATGGTTAAACGGTTATGTGAGCTGAAAAACTCCAGGAGTCCAAGTGGAAGATTCCGGATAAATGTACGGTGAGTCCCTTTAGTGCCACTCTGGCAGCTTTTTGCTCCCAGGTCACTGTGTCCTCATGCGCCAGTGCTTCATGCCATTAATGCTGCCAACTCACCTGTAAACACCCTAAAAGCTTGGTGCTTTAGTGTGCACTGGGGGGGGGGGGGGGCAACAAAATGACAGAAGCTCAGGAAGCACAAAGACAGCGACGGCAAATTACACAAATAGTTATTGCACATTTAGGCTGAAGCAAAAACTGATCATTTGATTTAAAAAATCTCGTTTTGGTTATTTCTGTTATGCTAAAAACCAATGCTAACATACTGATTGCCAAAAAAAAGCTAACTTTTGACCAGTAGAGGGCACTATGTACACACTTTCATTTCACTTGGTATGTGTGCAGGCACAGCTGCTGTATACCTTGAGCTTTAGAGTAGTTGCAGGTAAAGTGGAATGAGTGCTTTTATTATAGTACTTTTCACACACAGTATTCAGCAGTTGTTCTATTTGACTTGTGCTGAGAATACTGTTTAGGCCAAGCGACGTTCTATTCGGATAAGGACTTCAAAGGCCACTCAGAATGTGCTTGACTGTAGATTAAGATTGTATTTCAAAAAGCCGTGTTTCATACACGTCACATTAGATCTATCTATCTATCTATCTATCTATCTATCTATCTATGTATATATCAATCTATCTATATATGTATATCTATCTATATGTATATATCAATCTATCTACATATCTATATGTATCTACATATATGTATCTATCTATGTATATATCAATCTATCTACATATGTATATATGTATATGTATATCTATATGTATCTACATATATGTATCTATCTATGTATATATCAATCTATCTACATATGTATATATGTATATGTATATCTATATGTATCTACATATATGTATCTATCTATGTATATATCAATCTATCTATATATGTATATCTATATGTATGTATCAAGCTATCTATATATGTATCTGTATATCTACATATCTATATCTATCTATCTATCTATCTATAGATAGATAGATAGATAGATAGATAGATAGATAGATAGATAGATAGATAGATAGACCAGACATTGAAGCTGGGGGATCAAAGCCTGAAGACTCATTTGAAATTAGTTTTATTTTTAGAATATGTTGCGTTAATCAATTTAAGAAAGCTCAATGCAGCACATAAAACATTTGCATTCATATTTATTCTAAAAAAACATTCTCATCAAATAAGAGGAAAGAAAGAAGACTTGATCGGACAAAGAAACCTGTTCACATGATTGGTTTACGCTCCCAACTCACCTACCACTGGCCCCAGGCTGGCCTCTTTTTTTTTTTGAGGGCCTTAACGGTGAGTCTATTTGCATAACTGGTCCAGTTTACATACATTCCCCTATAAAATTCTCTCCTCCTGCTGACCTCGTCCCTCTTCATGCTTCCAGGCTTTCTGCCGCACTACCCTCGCACATCTCCTCCTCATTCTGACCAGGTGGGATCTGGTCAGGAGGGGGGCCCAGCCTGGTCCCGCAAGTAAACCCTTACACGCGGTGAGAAATACGCAGAGCCGTGCTGATGATCTCTGTCAGCAGCAGCTCTGCAGCCCAGTCGCTCAGTGAGCTTTCCAGTGTGTGTGTGGATTTGTATCAGTGGCCTAAAGCAGACGGGTTAAAAATTATGAGAGTTCATCTTAAATTGTAGTTTTTTTTATGACCTAAAACATCACAATTTTTATTTTATGTCTGAAGTAAGTGTAGTGAGCTTAAACCGCAAGAGATCTGACCGCCCACAAGAACTGCTTTCAACAAGAGCCTTTAAAATATTCCTGATGGATCTTTTTGATTTACCCAAAGAATCCTCTTTTCCGACATGAACGGTGTTCCTGAATCTTTGAAACGAGAGGAGAGGGCTGTTACGGCTGTTGTTGTGGTATGATGATTTGCAGTTCTTCGATTTAGCTAATTTTAGAGGTTTTGTAACAAATTTATAACCCATGATTAAATCACTTTAAATGATCAACTTTCTTGGTTTCAGTTTTAGCCGATTGGCTAAGAAGACCTTTATGACTGCTATTCTCCTCCAGAAGTTGCCGACTCTAAGCAGCTGGCATCTGAAACTCACAAAAGAGTAAAGAATCATTACCAGCAAGCTCTTTAACCTGAGCAAGTCAACACAATGCCTCATCGGGGTATTTCTTTTTGTTTTGGTTGAAATATATCATTTTAGTCGCATTTTACGACTGTTAGGTTTTTCTCGTAAAGCTCCTCCAAAGATTTTTGTTTTGATTTGAGGAGCCTCCGGGTGTCCTGAAAGCCGGAGATCTGATATTGGTGCCGAAACTTGGAATATAATCATCTTAAAAAACACACTGATCGCTCAGTTTTTCATTCCTAAAGTTTCTCCTTTTAGGCTTCGAAATAGTTGGGGAGTAGAATACTTTTTTATTTATTTTCTCTTCAGTCACAAAGTAATAAGCTGTAGTGCAAAATATACAAAATAACTTGTGTAATTGCAGATTCCTGATGCTTTTTTTATGCTATCAGCTGTGAATATTCTATTGTTTTTCATTTGTAATGATGTTTATTCACAGATACATTTTTCTCTACAATTAAAAAATTTTAGCTTAATTTTGCAATATATTTAAATGATCATGCTTAACTAGAGGAGGAAGCTCTTAGCTGGGTTCATGTCAATAATTGGTGCTGAACAAGCAAAGAGAAAGACGGTGAGTGGAAAATCTTTTAGGGTGACCATGTTTATTGAAAACTTGTGGTTTGATAGTTATCTGCTTGGGCTAAAAAAAAAAACCCAAATGGAAAGTAACCACGTATGTATAGATATTAATAGCAAAAAAAAAAAAAAAAGATCTGGTATAGCCCACTAAGCATCGGTTTATCATGGTTTCAAAACCGCTAACGCTCAACTTGAAAGTTTAAAACCATTTGTTATGCGGGTGTTTTTTTTTTTTTTTATTTGAGCAAAAATAACTTTTTGGGTCATTTTTGCTTTCGTACTCTAAAGGGCCAAAGGTAAACTTTCCAACAAAAAGCTTAGATGTGCTGCACGGAGCCCTTCACTGACTTGTAACAGCAGTCACCCACACAAGAGCAAAGCTTCTTAACCCTGTGGCAGTAAGACAGGAAATATGTAATCTCTTTGACACAAGGCAGCGCTGCTTTCAAGTGGGCAAGAAACACTGTTGCGGAAAAACAGAATAGCTGTGTTGTTCCGCTTTCGGCGTTCGCATGTACATACACGCCTCCCTCATTCAGGAGTCGCAACAAAAAGCCGGGCCTTGGGGCGCCTTTGGTTCAGACAGGAAGATAAAGCTTTGGAGTGACTTTTTAGGATGTGTGCCTGTTACATTTCGCAAGACTTGGAAGTACGCACCATTTGTATACGTGTTGTGCACACAGAAGAAAAAAAAAAAAAGTTGAGACATGTGAAACTTTTGGATGGTGAACAGCCTGCTTATTGTGGACCTGAAGGTTATCTGTTTAGGAGACAGAACTCACCGATGAGATGTGAAGTCTTTGAAGATTTATGAGTATGGGCCCGATCTTTGAAGGGGAATTCTTCAATGGCAATATTGTTCAGAAGGGAAAGGGAGTTTACTTGGACTTTTTTTTTCCTGGAATTGTCTAAAGTACTCGTGCATTGTTTGGTATATCAAAGCCACAGTAAATTTAGAAGCGACTAAATTGGATCCACTCTGTATCTCTTTTCCGTCCAATAGGAAGCTGGGGTTAATTTTTGATTTCGGTTTTTGTAATGATTCCAAATTTTGACCCGTTATAAAGACTTGTCTGGTGTATCTGCATGTATTACGTTTCATATATGGCAGTCTTCCTCTAAAAACCATGTCAATATGCATTAACAGTTATAATTAATATATCCAAAGACAACAGTCATACCAAACTTCATCAGAAAGTTGGGGACATCAATGTTCAATGTCATGTAAAAAGTTAAGTTTGCAACATTATTTTTATGCTTCTGTAACTAATTTGGCTTTTAATCAGCATAAAGTACTGCTTTTATGAATACATATTCTATTCCAATGTAATAACATCGCATCAAAAATTATAGCATTCTCATAACTTAGAATGAGTAGTTTATAAAAGCATAGGTTGCGGTGCACCCACTGGGAGGTGCCATGTTGCGTCGCCATTTTAAATTTCAGTAGCAAAAGGGGACAAACTTGTCAAACATACATGTTTTCCCTTAATATATTTGCATTGTGCAAAATTGTTCACTTTCAATGGATATATGTTTGGGTGAACAGCCAATCCCAAGTTCTTGCAATAGCCTATTAACATCATACTATACAATACTTTTACTTTTATACTTTTACTTGAGTAAAATGTTTGGATTGATACTTAAACCCTGGTATCTATGGTTCTGAGTAATAAATGTGAATACTTTTGACACCTCTGGAATTTGTTGGAGCATAATAATTAATTGTTGCTTCTCCATGTTTGGTTCTGGTTGTGGGTTTGCAGAGTAGACGTGAGCCAGAAGACCTGAGTGGTCTGGAGGGTTGATACACTGATAAAGAGTCTGTGATGTATTTAGGTGCTAAGCCATTCAGCGATTTATAGACTAACAGAAGTATTTTAAAGTCTATTATCTGAGATACAGGGAGCCAGTGGAAGGACTTTAGAACTGGGGTGATGTGCTCTACTTTCTTAGTCTTAGTGAGGACGCGGGCAGCAGTGTTCTGGATCAGTTGCAGCTTTTTTAGCAGACCAGTGAAGACATTGTTGGAGTAATCAAATCAACGAAAGATAAACATGGATTAGTTGTTCAGGATCCTGCTGAGACATTAGTCCTTTAATCCTGGAAATGTTCTTCAGGTGATAGAAGGCCGACTTTGTAATTTTCTTTATATGCCTCTGAAGATTTAGGTCTCAGTCTAGCGCTACACCCAGATTTTAGGCCTGATTAGTAACCACTATCTGAAATAAATGAAGCTGAGTCTAATTCTTGATCACTCCTCTATTGGCCCAATAATTTTTACTTCAGTTTTGTTTGTTTTTTCAACTGATTTTGGCACATCCATGCATTGATTTCTTCTAAGCATTTACCCAGTGCTTGAATGGGTTCATAGCCACCTGGTGACATGGTGATGTAGAGCCGTGTGTCGTCTGCATAGTTATAGTAACTTGCTGTTGTTTTTTATGATCCGAGAGGGAGCATGTAGATATTGAATAGGAGGGCATCCAAGATGGACCCTTGGGGAACCCCAGATGTGATTTTTGTGGTCTACGTTGTAAAGTTACCTACTGACACAAAACGTCCCTGTCCTTCAAAGTAGGATTCAAACCAAACAGGTGCTGTACCAGAAAGGCCGACCCAGTTTTCCAGGCACTCTAACAGAATGGAGTGATCAACTGAGTCGAATGCTGCACTGAGGTCCTATTATACCAGCACTGTGGATTTTCCACAGTTTGCATTCATACGGATGTAACTGAATACCTTAACAAGGACAGTCTCTGTACTGTGGTGACCACGGAAACAATTTCGCAATACAGCATTATCTTTATAAACCAAGCAAATATTACAGTTTTACACTGCTACATTATCCCCAAATGACATTGTAAAGGTTTTTTGAGTCACAGTGTAAAACATAGTAAACCTGAATCACTTTTTGGTGCTGTCTTCCACCATTGCGGCTTCTATTTGTTTGGACCCTGCCCCTCAACAATGACAGGGTATTCTAAAAGTCCTACCCCAAGACCAGAAAATTTTATCTGGGAAAGTATTTACCCTGAAAATTGAAATTATTTTGGTAAAATTATGTCGTAACGCACAGAGGGCTTTTTAAATCTTGAGTAATGGAATTGAAAGTCCCTGCATTGGTGGCTAAGGGCTCAGGGAAATGTCCGTGTTTAGTTTTTGACAGTTCAAAGGAATAATTTAGATTTATTTAGTAGTTTTTAGAGAGGTAAAGATGGAGTACCGTGTTAGTCTTCAGGGCCATTTCTCCTTGTTCCCATGCAGCGCTGTGTGACTGGAACACCACTTGAGCACCGGCACAACTCCCAAGACAGCAAATATTGATGTTCTGCTGTGGTAGCCACCTGGTCTGCCGGTTGACGACTGATGCGCAAACAACCCATTAATCTGCAACAAATCATTAATCTGCAACAACTCATTAATCCTCAGAAATCATGCGAAGGACAGGAAGATCCAAGATGGTTAATGATAATAAAAAAAATATGCCTAAATGTTGTCTTTCAGTTTAAACAGCAGGCTGTGAGCACGGTTAGACAGAAACATTGACAAGAAAAGGTTTGTTGGTCTTTTTAGATAGACCACCAAATATGGGTTGTGAATAATTGCAACACAGATTGAAGCCTTTTTTTCTGTGCTAAGGGATCATTACAGTTGAACTAAGCATTTTTAGTTAACATTGTGGATTTTTTCTATTGTAACGTAATTGTTATAATTTTCATCATCTATTAAATTGGAAGCGAACTGTTTCTTATCCATGAAATATATATATATTTTTAAGATGGCAACAATAGTTTAAAATTAAAATGTAGTATTATCTGTAAACTCCAGTTTACATTTGTCTCTACTCCCATTTCCTGCATTATATTAGTTGGCAATCCTGTTCAGAAACACTTTTTGTTATACTGGGTGAAATGGTCCTTCCATCCTGTCAGTAGTAAATACATTATGTATACAGAAATACGAGGTTAAAAAATGAGATCTCTGTGAAAGCTGCAGGCCAGTAAAAACCCTGACCAATGACCTGCACCAAAGGCACTAAGAAAAACTGAGCTCGGCTTTGTTTCTTCTTCTTTACTTGTTTGAAACATTTTCATCAAGGTACAGTATGTAGCAAGGACCGCGGAACCGGTAGGGCCGGTAGGGCCGCGGCCCTACCTACTTTTGATGATCAAACATGTAAAATAATATATATAAATAAAATTAAATTATTCAATAGCTATTTTTCAAATGCACAATAGTCTATGGCAGCAGCATCATTCTCCAATGAGAAAGCGATAAATCATCCCATCTAAAAATGTATAGGGTAGTTCACTGCTATTGTTTTCATCCGGGGTTTTCGCGCATGCGCGACTGGTAGCCAAAAGGCGAACACAATGGGGGACGCAAACAGAGAAACTGCTCCAGACAGCCGCAAAAGCGGCTGCTGCGGCTGTCTGGAGCAGCAGCCGCTTCTCCGGCCTGTGTAGCGATCGCCACCTCCCCTCCACCGCTATTTAAGTAGAACAATGACTAGAGCAGAATTAAGTTGTATTTACTGGAGATGAAGTGTAGACTGCAAATTCTGTCGTAGTATGTTGGCTCCCCCAGTCCATAGGGAGGGTCTGCCTGCGCTCTTTTCATTGAAAATATCCATTTCTTTCTTCGTCCTTCCTCCTTCGGTAAACGACAGAAACGTACATCCAACGATTTGGAATGCCTCTGTGTGCAACCGGGAGCACAACAAGTTGTAGGCATTGCTTAGATTCCAAAAATAAACTAACTAAAAGTACGCTCTAAATCACCCGTTTTGTCATGTAGCAGACGAGAACAGTACTGTTTGTGCCTACACGCCGGACCTGGACCGGACGTAGCGCTGACGTCACGCGTGAACTACCCTATTGGCTGATTGTGTCATGTGATGTAAACAAAATGACCACTACTTCGTTTGCTTCGTTAGCTTAGCTAGCTTTAAGGCTGTGTCCACTGCAAGTGCTGAGAGGTGTTTCTCGTCCCTCCGTCGTATCAAGACCTATCTGAGATCAACAATGACCCAGAAAAGACTAAATAGCTTGATGTGCGCCCACACACACAGGGATCTTTTGACCATAGTGGATGCTTTGAGGATAGGATTTCATCCAGCATAATGGCAGACGGAGATACTTTTTCGGGAATATTTAGAGCAGGGGTGAGTTTGACTTTTCTTTTTAAAGTATTTTTATTCTGTAAATATTGTGTTAGCTGTAATATAATGATTGTAAGTGGAAATAAATACGGGGCGTGTGTGCTGGAACGTCAGAAAAAAAAAGTTAAATAAATGGGTAGTTCACTTTCATCCGGGTTTTTCGCGCATGCGCGCCGGACTGATGGGCCCGACCAATTTGAAATGCGTTCCGCGGTCCATGATTACAAATACCTTTTATTAATATTGTTTTCATTATTTTGTCATACCATTTCTCTTTCCGCAGATCCTCATGATATTAACTTAATTTGTTTTATATATTACATACTTTCTTTTTCTATACAGGATAATACTTGGGCTTCATCCAAAACATTATAGCTCCTAGTTCCTGTTCCCTGACCTTTCATGGGGTCAACAGCAAGAACTCCATCCTGGGGAGGAAAGGAGATCCGGACTGCTGTGCCGATTTCGGACTGCCTTTATCTCCGACGTCATTTCTTGATGGAAACACATGGATGATGTGGGCCTACAGCCTTCTGAAAATGTGTGCTCTCTTCTCTTTGGATATTTTCATTCATTTCCATGAGGTGTGCATATATCATGTCACAGAAAGGATTGTGAGTTTCCTTATAGCTCCTTAGTGCCAGTAAGGGACGTCCCAAGCTCCCTATGCTGAAGGAGCTATGAGAGGAGGCTTACAGACTCCTTTTCCTACCTCCTTTACCGACTATTCGGATAGCACTTATGGCGAACGCTCACTTCTTACCAGTTAGACCCTTTCGGATGCTGCCTTACTGCGAAGTGTCTTAAATATCATTATACAGCCGGAGCTACAGAGGAATGGTTTAAATCAGACTATGAGTGTGTTAGAGTGATCCAAGCAACATGCTAGTACCTTAAGACGACATATTGTGAAGTGAAATAAATAAACCGTATTGAATTGAAAGAAGAATGTGCAAAGCTAGGTGAGACTAAGCCCAGAAGTGGGGGGTTGGACAAAGTATTGTGTGGCATTTAAAGAAAAAAATACATTCACAAACTTTCCAGAATTCTATTTGTAAAAAAATACTACCTGGAATACCAGGATTTCCTTCCCCTATACTTAACAATTATGCATCCCTTTGTGTCGGTCTATCCCATAAAATCCCACTGAAATACACAGAAGTGTTTGGTTGTAACGTGTGAATACTTTAGTGTGGCACTGTACATACTGAGGGCTTATGGGATAGAAAACCGAGAATGGGATGGTTTGAGGTGACCTGCTGGCGAGAACAATGTTTGTTGTGTTCAGCAGTAGCCGGGGGGTGGGGGTGGGGGGGGGGGGGGGGGGTAGCGAGAGGCACAGAGGGCAAGAAGCGGAGACTGATGTTGCTCGAAAAGTCAGACGGGAGGCAGAACATCACCTTAAACCACAGAGCACTCAGTGTGTTGACAAAAATCCATCATCCCTGTAGTGTCTACTGAGGAGCTCCCTTTTCTACCTGATGACATTTCATCAGCTCTCTGGTTTCTGGAGAGACTTGCGCTCCCTTTAAGTCCTCCATGTGTGGAGAGCCTTCACACGTAGAGTCGTGGAACTCCTAGAGAGCGACCTCTTCATATTTTCACAGTAAACAGCCCCTCCAAAAGGGCCCTTGCTGCCTCTCCCTCGTCTCAGAACAGTGGCCTCCTTTCAGGGCCATCACTTAAGGGCCCTATTAATAATTTGACAAGTTTTCTCAAAGATTAATTACTGCAAGCTTCGAGGCGGCAATTATGCAGGGTGGGGAGACTTGGTAAACCTTTGGCAGCTCAATTTTCCACTTATCAAGATGTCAATGGGGAGGAGAGGGTTTTTCGTCCTTCTGATGCGCAGATCCACATCAGTGGGAAGAGATGAAGTTGGATTCCCTTAAAGGTGGTTGATACTGGATATAGAAGTGAAGTCAAAAGTACTTGAAAGGCCACACAAATCTGATCCGGACCCCGGACACCAGTTGACTATTTCCTCTTAAGCTCTGGCGCTAAAATACACTCAAACTAAAGACGTCTTCAGACTGACTTTACTACTTAGCTCTGAATGCATAATCCTGCATTATTAAGCAGTTATGCAGATATAAAACACAATTACAAAGCATGATGCTTGAAGGGTTATGAAAGGATATAAAGAAGGCCTGGTTTGCTACAGATTCAGTAGTTGAATCAAACTGAATGAACAGAAAATGAGAACAAGTCGCCAAAATTTTACTGGTCGGTGTTTTGCATTTGTTTTTCAAGACTTCTTTTGCAGGTGTGGTGATAAATTATGTCCCCATATTCAAACAGGGGAAGAATACACATTTCAACAATGACTCTTAGCTGAAGATGTGAAAGAAGAGTGGTTTCTGCACAGAAAGCTAAATTGTGCTTTGACCTTAGTTTGCAGAATCATAATGTGGTTATGGAAAGACAATTTACTGTCTGACTAGATTCCCAAGTACATGTACTCTGTAAACTGCTCTAGAGTGGTTCCATGTATTGTGGTGAAGTCCAAGTTGGAAACATTAACAGTCTTTTTTGTTTTGTTTTTTTACAGTTAAGCTGTAGGACTTTTGTTTGCTTAGCATTCAAGGATAGCTCCAAATTTCCAAAGGCTTGCTGACTGTCAAAGAAGGTTTGTTTTAAAAATTAAAAATACTATTTCAGGGGATGGACAAAAATCATAGATGTACAATGCCTGTACTAACAACTTGTTGGATATCATCGACGTAAGTAGAGAACAGAGTGGGGCCGAGGATGGACCCCTGTGGGACACCCTTGGAGACACAAAGAGACTGAGAGTGCACTCTGACAGGTAGTTAGAAAACCATATTAAAAAGCTAATTGAAAATCTCAATGTTATGAACTCTTGAATAAAATAGAATGATTTGCAGATTAACATTCAAAATTAACACTGTCCTTTTGACTATCACACAATTAAATATACAACAAATTATTTGCTGGTAAAATTATGTTATCCCCCTCATCATTTAGCAACATTTTTGGTTATGTTTTTTCTCTAAATGACCCAATCGGGTGGCAGACATGGCTGATTTGCTTGTAAAATGTTATCTGGCCATGAATAGATTTCTACTGTCGCTGCAACTAAAGTTTTTGTTTTTTATACAGAGAGAATAATTGGTAGAATTAACATTTCAGATAAAATGTATATGTCCTAATTTCTCTGTACTTATAGAAGCAAATCTGGTTTATATCAAACAGAATGCAACCTGCAATGCCTAATTATTTACTGAAACTGAATTTAATTGACTTTAAACTGTCAATTAAACTGTAAACTGAAATGAATGGACTTTTTATGAGCACTGATGTAAAAAAAAAAAGCTTCAGATTTCCACATAACTTGATTTGAATTTGAACATATCCCCTGAGAACCTGAACACATGAAAGAGAGGGAGAAAGAGCATAATATCCACTGGTTTTAAAACATCATTTTAAGGAATGGTGCTAATCTGCTATCCATATCTTCATGCATCAATATCAGACAATAGTCTTTAAAGAAGTTCAAATCCCCTTAGCTTCAATATTTGAATTCCTATTTAGACAAATAGTTTAAAATTGAGTTGTCTTTGTGTAGCCTACAAATTGAATGCACAACAGTAGTTAGAATATTCTTACACAATGGCCATGGACGCAAACTGTCCATTGTTGAAGTAGATCATTTTTAAGAGTTCATTTTGCCGGCAAAATAAAATCCAGCAACTCGTCTATGGAGGTCCCTTTGGAGATCTTTAAATAGCCAAGGTTCATAGACTGGCTGAAACTACACTGATGCCAGTAAAAAAAAACAGGAAGTACATGTCATCATTTGCCTTTTCAGAGCAGTTTCCTTAAATGGTTAATCCCAAAAGGCTGGAGTCTGCCGTGCAACAGAGAGCAATTAGCACTGCGGTCTGACCCACTTCAGCCTCCATGATGAGCGCTGAACTTGTGACCGAAAGGCAAGGCGGCAGAGTTGTTTCAACAACACAGTCGGTTGTGCACCAACCCAGATGGTCTTTTTTTTTTCTTTTTTTTTTCATGCATTTCAAGTATTTCTGTGATAAGCTAAGAAACTATTCCTATTAGCATTCCATGCTGTCTATCTGGCGCACCGAGAGGGGGAAGCGAGGGAGAAAGAAGGGAACAGAGAGGTGAACTTGTAGGACAAAGCCCAGATTGTGCCTCGTCGCAGTTTGTCCCCGATAACAATGAGCCATTCACTTGCCCCACGATGGGCCTTAATTAATTCCAACTTTACATTCTGACCTACAATCTCCCCTCGCTCATCCCTGCTTCCACTCACATCCATCAATTGATCCGTGCAGCCGGATGACTTCACTCCGGGCTAAACCAGTGGAGCCACTTTACAAATCCAAATTTTGCTGCTCATTGTTTATAGCCGAATGGATAATAATTCATTTTAGGTGCATCATTGTGACTGACCCAGCTCATAGCACGCATGCATTTGCCAATACTGGCATCAAAATATGAAATGTGGTTATCTAAAATCTTGCCCGCCATCCTCAACTGACAGTATTGTCCCCTTCCTGCATTTGTCCCTGAGAGAATAAGTTTCACGCTATATTTTGTTTGCTTCAGTTGTCTCTGTGAGGAATACAAATTCTATCAGTTAATCAGTTTTTCATTGAGCCAAGTGAGAGATTGATGGGGACACAGCATCTGTATTCAGTCGATAACATATTTATTTTTCCTACTACTGTTAAATGTCCGCAAGAAGAAGCAAGTCGCAACAAACAGCAGGGTTCCTACGCTTTCTAAAAAAAGTCTGGAGTTGATTTGAGTACTTTCCATGTCTTGATAAGTACGGAGAAACGAAATACTGGAGCCGGAAAAATCTGGAAATATTTGTTTCCTTTCTTCCCTTATTTTTCCTATTTTCCTCCTTAATCTATTGTTGCAGTCCATTTGCCTCGGCATTCAAAAATAGGAGCTGGGAACGGGGCAAACTCGGGTAAAAAGTGTTCCGGTTAACACAGTCGGAGAAGTCGGGATTACAAAAACCCCCAAAAACAAACAAAAAACAAAAACAAAAGGTTATGATTCCAATATGGCGACCGCCAGCAAAGCTGTTGTTTAATTTGTTTGATTCGTAGCACCTCTTATAAACATCCTTCAGAGTTGTGGTCACTACACGTGACATTAAATTTCACATTTACAACTGTGTCTTGTAAAATAAAACTGTTTTATCAAGCTTACTGTTGTTGATGCAAGGCGCTGCCACGTTTGATCCAACAATCAACCTTGATACATTTCCCCGACTTTCCGAGGGGAAAGTCTGACTATAGCAGCCGTTAGTTGATTTAATCCAATCGGAAGCTGGGGTTTCCCAGTTCCGACTGCAAATAGAATGCAACATATATCCTCTTTCCCCTCATTTCTTTCTTCGTGGTTCCTTCCTTTCGCTCATCCCTCTTCTGTTCCTGTTTGCTCCTTTCTTCCTTCCTCCCTCCCTTCCTTCGCTTATTACTTCCTTCATTTCCTTCCTTGATCCTTCCTGACTTCCTCCCTCGCCCCTGTCCGTTCCATTTCTGAAGACCGCACATCGTCCGAAATTCCTTCTTAACTGTGGAAAAGTCCGGAACGTTTTGACCCCAAAACATGTCAGGACCCTGAACGGCCTCCTGTTGGTTCATAGAGGCTTTAAAGGCTGACGTTTACCATTTGGATTCACAGTAAGTTGATAGGAAAATTGTTTGGTTCGTGTATATCATCTGGGGTTGTTTTTTGCCAATTCCTATTTGCAAAATAGCTCAAGCCCAATCAGATTGAATCAAAAGGAGCCTGTAAAAATCAAACCATGTCACTGCACCTCTGGCTCTATGTTTTGGTTTTTTGTCCACCCTGTAAGTCAACCTCTGCCCAAGTCTGTAGTTTTCTGCAGCCTCTATTTTTTTTTATAGCATTGCCCTGTATGTTGCTCCTTCCATCTTCCCATCCCGATGCTGCTATCACATGATGCTTTTCAAGAGCGATGTTCAGTATTTCCACCTCACATAGAATCTTTAGTTTGATTTTTGGGCCTCGTCTGATCAGAGCACCATCTTCCTGCTGTGTCTTCGACACGGGTCATATAAAAGACAGAAAAGGTGATTTCTGTTGGCTGTCCTTTAACGATTTGTTGTTTCTTGTCAATTTTCCAATGGTGGCGTGCACGGCTAATAGCTGTGGGGTCGACCGATTCTCCCAAATGACCTTTTTGGTCTTTCCAGAGTGTTGTAATGAAAGTAAATGGGCTGTAATGTGACAAAACGTGAAAAATATCACGGTAAGGCAGTGAACTTCCAGTTCAGTCAGCGCCGCGGTAACTTAGCTTTAGCAACACGTCAAGAGCTCATGTTGCTGTAATGTTTCTGTTTACTGCAGCGAAAAGGATCGTCTGTTTGTGATCTTCCTTTTTATCTGCAGGAAGGTTTCTAAAATCGCTCTGCATGTCTGCTTGACCACTGGAACTACTTCCATCTTAACAACACGACGAACATGGAGACACGACCGTTGGTCATGATGTTGCAATCTGTTTTTAAACATACAGTAACAACTTTGTGAGCCCCATGCAATTTGGCTCCTTTTTTTTTTATTTACTATGCATCAAACCAGCCTTGATTAAGATCTTATCAGACTAATCTCTCAGTGGAACAGTCATGAAACTGATGCCAATAGCGTGTTTTTGCAGAGATAAGAGGACATCTGCACAACGACGGGTTCTACAGAGGAACAGCCGTCAGACGGAGAGATGGACAATCGTCTGATGGACTCGGCTGGTCAGCGTAGCTATAAGTTTGAGAACTTTTGACTCGAATTATACCGCACTGAGCGGTATAATTAATATAATATACTTGGTTCTGCTTAAACAACATTCTTTTCAGATGCGAATGGCGGCTGTGAAATGAAGGAGTTCAATTAACCTTCTTGAAAAATCGTTATGTTTTCCCCCAGCCAGCCGGAAATTGTGTTGGTCAGTTTCTGGGTGTACAGTTAGCATTCGTTACAAACACTCCTCTCTCTGCAGCGGCCCATTATACATAAGACAGGCTCCTTCCCCATCCAGCCATGCGCTCTATACCCGCTTAATACTTGCATGGTTGCCGGGGGCTGGTGCCTATCCACCAGTAAATAGGCAAGAGGCGGTATGCTTTGCACAGGTCACCTGTCAGCCATCCTTTTCCCCCCCCCGCTTTAAGCTTCACTATAAAAACTGAATGGCATTTTCTTCACCATTTAAACTGAAAGCATCTGTGGTGTTGTCCCAGCACGCCCACCTCTGCACCTGGTGACGGGGTATCAAACGTCCGGATGAACGATCCAGGTTTCAGCTTGAACGCGACAAACGAGAGAAATTTTCTTGTACCATGGAATATTGAAGAGTATCCAAACAGTGCAAATGCTTTAAAAAGACACAAGTAGGTGCTTTATGATTTTTTTTTTCATTTGAACAAAATCAGGATTAAGGATATGTATAACATAAACATTAAAATAACTAAAACTTGTCGCGATCTGGACTGTTTTTGAAGACTCATAAGACCCGATCCAATTAATGTGACCTCGTGATTTGGAAGCTCTTAATCAGGGCAAACTGAATTCAGAACTAGTTAGGGGATAACAATACGTAGCATAGCCTTCACTGAAAAATGTGAGGAGAATTGTATTTTTTTTTTGTTTAGGTATTCACTTTATTAGGTCCTGCTCAATGAAGTTTTTAAACTTATTTCCTTATGACATTATCACCCCTTACCATGCACATTTCTTCCTGCTGTCCGCTAGAAATCAAGTATTACTTCCCAATAAGTGGGCCTTACTTCACTCAAAAGAATATCTATCAATATCCGGCAGAATACTAACATTTAGCATTTTGGACAATAACCAGTGTGAACAAACATTTGGACTGGAGAACCAAAAGGCACGTCAGCTCCACAGTTAATATTGGTTTCTAGTGAGCGGTTTGGTGGACCATAGCTTTAAACTCTTGATACTGTAGACCACTGAGCACTGCTATATACACCGAGACACCTGGTTTTTGTGGCTCAGCTTTAGACTGGTTTGTCTCTTGTCTGTTAGAGATTTTGATTATTGATGATGTTGCAGTTTTTAATAAAGCATTTTAAATTTGGGAGTGGTGTTCGAGGGTGCTCTTTCTTTAGTGGCCAAGGTGAAGAATGATGTTTGTCGTTTTTTTTTTTTCCAGCTAATGAACATTGTGAAACCGAGGTCAATAATTTCTAATGTTGAGATGGAAATGGTTCGGTTTGCACCTCTCGCAATGATACACAGTGACTCACGTTTCAATCGCTGCTGTAAAAGCTCTAAGCTTTTCAATGGGTGCTTCAACTTTACACCTTTGAACAGAGTCCTGTGCTGAACATGTTGCCAGTTTAGCAAAATCAACAAAATTGTAGTGTGTAATGATCTAACTACACTCCCGTGGCGGTTGCCAAATGTAAAGAGGGGCTTCCTGATTTAAAGGGCTGGGTTACTGCCTTCACCACGCAACGACGCTCACAAACATGCCCCCCTGAAACGGCCCATTTTGCTGCAGTCCCTGCCCCTGTCCTTCCCCCCGTCAAACAGGGCTTGGCGCTGTTTCCTTTTCTCTTGCCCTACATCCGAAATGCGAGGAGGGAAGAGAGCCAAAGAGAGGATGGAGGTGGAGGGAAAGTGGCCGCGGGGGGTTGACATAAAGACAGAAAGGAGAGAGGCAGTGGGGAACTGCAAGGCGAGAGCGGGATATAGAAGGGAGAAGCAATTAAATGTGCGGGGTGGGGTGGGGGGAATGGGTGGGAGGGTGAGGGAGGGGGGGGGGGTGCTCAAAAGGAAGAACAGAGACTGCTTTGTCGATGTCAACAGCAAACTTTATGGTGATCGCTTGCCGCTCTCCCTGCACAGGCTCAAAAGGCAGAGCTGTGTCTGGGGAGGCCGGGTAAGTTTGCGTGTCCTCCCTAGTCTAAACATAAAGGAAATGTTGCTCTGCAGCTTTCCAAAAAAACATGGAAAACGCACTTGTCCTCTCCCAAGCACGCATAGGATACTGGTGTGGTTTGAGCGGCTGAAAAGCAAGGCTTATCTTGGCACAGGTAGACAAAACAAAACAAACATAAAAAAAACTTCCCCTCGATATTTGTACGACTTCTTAAAAAAATATCCTGATATGACTCTTTGGCTGAAAGCCTGTACACAGAGGTAAAATAGGCGCCTTTCGTTGAATCAATTTGAGTTTGTCCTACAATAGCCCAGACTTATTGCTACAGCAACCCCACCAGACCCAAGAAGATGCTGTTAGTTACGCTTCACACGGATCAAACTTCTTTATCAAATCCATCCCACAGGCGCTCAATTGGACTGCCAAGTGAACCACTTCTGTGGACTGGTCTTGACACAACAAGCAACACTGGCCATCAAATATTTTCCACTTTCATCAACTGACCTTTTTTTGAGGCACTAACCCTGATGCTAGTTATTCCTGCTTCAGCTGTTTTTAGTGGGCCCCGGCCACCGCAGACTGGGGGACACCCGACAAGGGCTGGAGCTGTAACGACGTTATGACCCAGCTGCACACTCGACTCAATCCGGCCTTTGTTGATAGTTGCTCAGGTCTTTATTCTAAGACTTTTTGTTTGTTTTGGTTTCCAAAATCAATCTGTGTCTCAGCCTGTGAAAGCTAGCTCTATAACGGTCGTATGAGTGATTGGTGCGGACTGTTAAACAGGCTAACTTTGTGGCTAGCGCTGTCTTGAAAGCAGTTTCGTTGTTAGGTATGCATCATTAGCCTCGTGAGACCATCCTGATCTCGCGAGCTTTCAAGGTTTAACTCGCAGATCAGTCTGGCTACTTTTCCGTTAAAGAAAATTTGGAGCCGTTCACCAAACGAACGTCCAATCAGCGTTGGCTTTGAGGCGGGTTGAGGTGTGACGCAACGAGAAGCGCGACAGTTCAGTCTAAAGAACATGGCGGCTTCAGCCGATGAAACTAGCGTTAGCGTGGCTATCGAGCAAGTTTTATCGGAATTACAGAGCATTTCTTTGCTGAGCTAACGAGCCTTTACCTGCAGCATCAAGAGTAGCTTGGCTTGTGGTTGTGTTCCTGTAACAGAGCGACGACGAAGCATGTTGACGAGTACGTCATATGCTTCGTTGATCTGATTGGTTTATTTGGCCCGTCTATCACCAACATAGGCCAATCAGCTAACCATTATTTTCGCCCCTTCCCAAAATTACTTCAACGGAAGGTTTCCAGATGGATATGCGGAGCAAATCCATCTGGCGGAGTCAGGTAAATGCATCATGCCCTTGGGGTGTGATTGCAATTCGAAGGTTTTCAAAATCGTGGCTTGTCGATTGAAACTTCGTCGAGTAATGTACACCGTCTCGTATTCGAATCTAAAAGGATGCAAACAGGAAATGGTTGAGATTTCCTGCTCTTAGCTTGTGGCGTGCTTAGCCATGTAAAATGCAAACTTACCTTTGCCCATGCCTTTCGACTCTCATCTTTTGTGACGACATCTATTTAAGACTGCTTGACCAACTCTTCGCACAGAACCCTAGAACCCCTAAAGAACCGTTTCACCATTACTGCAGGTGTGCAGTCTTACCTCCTTTGACCGAGCTGGTATCATGTTTGCGTCATGGGCTGTAACATCCAGCAGACAGTGGAAACGACACCGTTTGACTTGAGAGGAAAAGGCAATATCCTTAAGTGAAGCAAATAGCCCAAACTCTGCAAGGACCCCACTAAACCGGATTGATGATTATAGAGATTTTTTGAGGAATTGAGCCAAATCATAGCAGTGCTCCCACAGGGGTCATGCTCAGTCCTCTGCTGCCAAGGAGGACATGCCTCGTTATTTTGACGGACAACCTAACAACCAGGAAAGTGCCACACTTCTACTCTAAATTAGCCCAGAAAAGCACTCTGTTTTCCATATTAATCAGGCGGGCATACCAAGCTGAAGGAATTCTGTTGCTTTTGGCGCCGGCCCAGCGGCAGTGCTGCTCCTCAAGAAATGACATGCTAAGTGTGTGTCTTTTTTTTTTTTTTTCCTCTACATTTGGGGTCCCGGCAATGAGGCAATCCTGTTCTAGCTACCTACAGCGGCCTATAGCGAAGGAATCTATTGAGTAATAAATCTATAAACATCAAATTGGCAAAGGACTTTGCCAGGGACCTTACATGTGGTGGTCATAAGAACTAAATACCCTTATGGCAGCAATATCCACCCTTCTTGTGAACAAGTTTATTAGCATTTTTAATGGTTCTTACTGACCCTGTAAAGTTAAATCAACATCCCGTATGCACATATAGGCCTTCAGCATCTGATTGGGTATTTCCTTTTGCCCATGTTTTCACTGATTTCCAAGGGCTTGTCGATCTGGGATTTTTTTCCCATTTACTCGTTCCTTGTGGTTTTTAATTATAAAAGGGTGGACATTTTTGAGTAAAAACTTGTCTTCCTAGCACTACGTATGGTGTAAAGGCAGGTTTACTTCTAAATGTAATCTATTTCTTCAAGCAAGGGAATTTTCATTCAGAGAAATAGAATTTACAGGAATTAGTGTTTCTGTTTTTCCCCAAGTCTGTCCTGATAGCATGATTACAGAATTTAACTGCAAACTGTACATAAAGCTGCAGACATTTGAACTACATTGACATCCCGGTCTTAAGCCGTCGTTGCTTCAACTATTTTGGTTTCCACAAGGTTCAGAGTTCTGTTCGCGGTTGTCCTGAACATTTCTCCAGAAGTCCATTTTTGAGGTCACACACTGATGTTGGAAACTCACCCCAAAGCTGTCCTTTTAGGTTAAGGTGAGGACTTTATGCAGACTAGTCAAGTTCTTCCTCACTGAACTCGCTCATCCATGTTGTGATTGTAATTTTTTTTCCTCCTTGGCTTTTAATTCAGTTTTTTATTAGATATTTTTTTGTTTATTATTTTTTATCTATTTATATTAGTTTTGTTATTCTGATGCTTTATTAATTTTGCTTGCAAGGGTGTTTCTGTATTTTATTTTATTTTTATCGGCGTACAGCAATTTGGTCAACTGTTTTGTTTTTAAAGTGCTTTATAAATGCATCAGTCCCCAAACATGGACAACTATTCCATGAAGCTCTATAAGGACTGCTCTTGGGGTAATCTCTTTTTCCTATGGTGGAATGATTATGCACCATACTATTTAAGGGTTTTTTTAGGTACCAGCTGAAATGTACGCATCAACTAATATTTGGTTATATCTTCCTTGCGAAATTACATCAGTAATCGGGCTTGAAAACTCTGTGGCATAATTTGCGGAGTTTATTTAAATTTGTCAGGTTCTTGGCGCTGACCTGGCTTTTAGGCATGGTGCGCAAATTTTCAGTAGGGTTTTGCAGGGCACTTTAAGCCAGCCAGTGGCAGAAATTAAATGTTAGTCTGCTATGTTTATTCCAAAGCCTGTTGGAACACCAAACTGTGTCCAAAGCTGTTGGTTGAAGGCGAGGAATTTGGAATTGGTCCTCCATTTTTAATATTGTGTACATTTTGTCCAACCCCACAGCACGACGCTGTCACCAACTAGGTTTGACAGTTGATACAGTGTTCTTGAGGTTGAAAGCCTCAACTTGTCTTTCCCAAACATTCATCCTGTTATTGTAGCCAAAAAGCTCAATTTTTGTCCTGTTTAGCCATAACAAAATCTGGGATATTGATAAGCAATGTGGCAAAACTCTACATTGCAAAAACTGAACTAAAATAAGTAAAACTTTTTTGAAATGAGTGTATTTGTCCAGGTTTGAGCAGGTAAATAAGATGATCTGCCAATGGAATGAGTATTCTGACCCTGTATTAGATATCCTGTACTTGAAATAAGATGATGGAGACGAATTGTTCCTATTTTAAGTGCAAAAATCTTGTTCCATTGGCAGATCATCTTATTTACCTGCTCAACTCAAGGACAAATACACTTATTTCAAGAAAATGTTACTGATTTTTAGTTCAGTTTTTGCAGTGTAGTTCCTGAGGGTGAAATTGTGGGTCTTCATTCACACTCTAGAAAGGTGTTGAATCGTCCAAATAACTTATATTCATGTAAAACGTTGAAGTGATGATCTTGGAATCCCCACTTGCTTAGAAATGACTGAAAGAAATGTTCCACCTCATGTAAATCTGAAATAGTTTACTATGTATTCATTAAGTTCTTTTGATTTCCTCTTTTTCTGGGTCTTGCTTAAAGAGCTGTGAAACAAGACATTTTTCTAATAAGGAAAAAAATATTATTTTAAATTGGTGTGTTATATTGTATCACCCATTTTTCATTTTACGAAAAGTGAAACTGACAAATTCTTCAAAAGCCCTTCTGATTTAAGACCCTGTAACCAGATGTATGGATCAGCAATACCTCGCTCTAAACTGTGGCCCCCTGCTGCTGCGCAGCTTCCCCATACATCAGCGCCGTAAAGAGGAACAGAAGAGCGGCTTTCTTATGAAAGGTTTCAGCTGGGCTTGCTGCAGAGTGGAAAACTTTGGCACCGGAGCCTCCCCCTCTTTCTTGCAAGCCTCCAAACTTGTCACCAGTTGTTTGGAGTCCAGAGAAATTCCAGGTATGTTGACAATCTCTGCAGCCATTGACAAATTTCTGTCCTCGGGCCGGGAAAACACTTCCAGACGTACGGAGAGCTCGCACAGTCAAACACACCTTGGCTTTGCTTTCATCGTGAGCTTGTCAGCACGCCGCACCTGTGAATGATAACAAGACCCCTGTGGCTTGCAGTGCTCTCATAGCTGCATGACATGCCCGAGATCTCCAATTCCTCTGGGAGAGAGAGAAAGAGAGAGAGAAAGAGAACATGGGGGAGGTTTGCTTCAGATTTCAAGAAAAATGAAAGCCTTTTAAATAAAAAACAAAAACAAAACACAGTTTTTCCTCAGTACTAGTAGTGATGACCATCGTAGGTGCTGTCACTTGTTTCTCTAAAATGGAGTTGAGGTTCCTACCTAAGAAGCATTGCCCCATTTCCTTTGAAACATGCACACACGTATTGCGGTTGCCACTTCTAAATAAACAAGAGCTTGTAACAAGAGTAAAGGATCACGGTTCGCATGTGTTGTAATACCAGTTTTTTTTTTTTTTTTTTGTCAGTAGACCGTAGGAACTGAACTGCACATACTTTAGCATCGCTTTGGAACAAAAACACAGTCAAAGTAGCTTTCTGTGGTGGTGTTCCCCTAAGCTCTTTAACTTAAACTGCGCATTTCTCTTAATAAACATGCCCGCTTTCAGTTGGGGGGGAAAGAAACATAAACCTCCAGGTTTTGGATACTGTTTTCCTGCATGCATACAGTGCACAATAAAAATGATTTTTCTCCTCTGTTCCCAGTTATGTAATGAGATCAGACTTGCAAATGTCCTCGCCCTCTTCCCCTGTGCCCTAATTTGAATGGCTCTACCTGGGTCTCAATGGCACCATTCAGGTAGGCGTTTATATGATGCCACTGGGGATTAATGAGACACCTGAAAAATAGAGAAGTTGGTTTGCAAATTATCCTGCGAAAAAAAAAATGAACATGTAAAAACATATTGGCTAATGCCCATATAACCACATAGTGTGCCATCTTAACAGACTATGCATTTATTTTCCCCATCAGCAACATAAGACAAGGATCACCTTGATCTTATTTGTTTATTCGTTGTACTTAGTATGGTTCTCAGAAAGGATTATGAAGATTTTAAAGGTTATAACTATACAACTTTGTCATCAACATGGTTCATTTGTCAACATCCACAGAACGTCTAGAGTGGTGGAAAACAAAAGTATACGTTTTACTGAAGAATAAATATATGCTACATGAATAATTGTTCAATACATTTTGACAGGTCCAAAAAATATAAATATTTAATTCTGATTGTGACGCCAACGTCGACACGAAAGCTTGAAGTCACGTGAGACGGAGCTCAGGTGTTGCCAGGTTGTAGTGGCTCTGTTATAGCGCTGGGAAATGGCTTCTTCTCTGCGTTTACGTTTCTCAGATTGAAGTGGACCAAAAAAGACGCAAAATTAGGGCAAACATAGGTCAAGGTTTAGAGCGTTGGTGCCGACTTAAGAAAGCGAAGGGGCTCAGGAGCCACGTGGAGGTTAGTTAAATGTTTGCTAATGCTAACGTGGCAAGCTAACGGACCTGGCAAACAGTAGCGGACGAATGCAAGCGCACCACCTACTGGCCGGGAGGAGATAAATTTGTAGCTATCTCCTTTAAGAGATATGACGCAAATATTGTCAAAGGAGCGCAAATCATAGAAATAATTTTTACTGCTCAGGGTTGGCTGAAATCAGCGGACATCTTTTAACTACCGTATTTTCCGGACTATAAGTCGCAGTTTTTTTTTATAGTTTGGGCGGGGGTGCGACCTATACTCTGGAGCGACTTATGTGTGAAATTATTACACATTTTTACCGATATATCTTTACACCTGTTATTTTCACACCAAACCACAAGAGGGCGCTCTAGGCCTGTGTTGAATTAGACGTAAGCGACGTAGAAGCGGAAGTGCCGCAGCTTCTACCTCCGGAGTTAACGGAGTTATTTGAAAGTGACACCGAGGATAAAGATTTCACTGGATTTTAGTTATTTGGAGTGACACGGGTGCTTTGGTTAACTTCTTCGCACGTTATTTATGCTGTAGTTATCTGAATAGCTTTTAATATGTTATGTTAACATACCAGGCACGTTCTCAGTTGTCATGTAGCGTAAGCTAACCGTACAATTATTCAGCCTGTTGTTGCCTCCGTTCTATTTTTATTTAAAATTGCCTTTCAAGATGACATGTCTGTTCTTAATGTTGTATATTATCAAATAAATTTCCCCCAAAAATGCGACCTTTACTCCAGTGCGACTTATATATGTTTTTTCCTTCTTTATTATGCATTTTATGGCTTGTGCGACTTGTACTCCGGAGCAACTTATAGTCCGAAAAATACGGTAATTGTTTTAACTAAGTGTTTTTTTTTTTGTTTATATTTGTTTCTGTCATAAATCTTGAAAAGTATTTGGACTGGCGTGACAATGATAGACTCAAGACATCCCAATAAATCTGTCTAACTGTTTTCTGTAGAAAAAAAATTAATTGAAGACCTGTTTTACTCATTTTAAAAGAAGATAAATATGTTTTCTAGCTGAAGAAGAAGTTGGGATACCTTTTAACAGCTATCCTTACCCCTATTGACTGCAATCCCAGTGACCCACCTACCAGTTTCTGACATGAGTCCGAGGAAAGTGAAGTGAGATGTTTGAGGGGTTTCTAACAAGTACAGCCCGTTTCGAGTCGCCCCACAGCATCTTAATGAGATTAGGGTCTGGGCTTTGACCCGGAACAGGAACAGAACCCAACTCACCGGGTGTTGACACGGTGCTATTTTTTTAAAATTTTTATTTCAGGATTGTTGACACAAAGAAACATATATAGGAGTTAAATGTGTAAAAATAGATAAACTGATTGGCGGTACAGATGATGTGAAAATGTTCTTCACTACAACGCCTCGCATCTTAGCCCCCAGTCACTGTTAGTCTCCAAATGACCCATTTCTCTATTTGTATCCGTGCAAGCGGTGTTTGGCTAAGGCTGTACGCGCTTAATGCCTGCTATTCTCCTCACTGTAAGCAAACCCCTGCTATATAATTCGCCGTCTGTTCCTGATTACACACGCATGCGTCCACATGCGAGCGGACCTTCCCAAAACACACAAATAATTGCCACGAATGCACACATCCACACTCTTAAGTGCCATGTGTTATAGTGAGTTGTCAGACCGCGCTAATTCCTCTTTTTAATGTGTGTCTGTCCCACTGTGTTGCAGGGGGGGGGGGGATCAGGATTGCCTTTCAGGAGAACAACTGAAGCTCTGAGCCCTTTAGTGTGTGTGTGCGCGCGCGCGCTCGTCTGGGGGAACAACAATTGGCCGCTAAGCTGCAAAGAGCCTTGCAGCCTCCGTGTCGCCAACAAATATCCACTGGCTGTCAGCGGCGGACTGACGCTCTGTGTTTGTGTGTGTAAAGGCATGCAGATGAACCGACTTCCTGTGGTGGATTGAAGTTAAGTGCTGCCATTAGACTTAGGCCTCCACTAGAGCTTTCACCGTCTGAGGGAGAGACTTTACTCGGCTGGCGGATACGCACACATACGCGGGAACACACGAGCGTTGGTGTTTGTCAAGACGAATGCACGCCTGCAGGTCCAGATTTGACTATTTGTTTTTTGTTTTTTTTTTGGCATGAGCAAAGGCTCCTTTGCTGCTTGCATGGCGTCCTCTTTTGCACGCCCTCTGCCTTATACACACTCACTAAACCTTTATGACAGATGCACTCTCTGCTTGGTGTCTGTTTGCTTTCCTGGCTGCTATAATCTTCTTCCTTAAGGCATAACAGTAGTTCAGCTGTCACCGAGCCTGATTGAGCTGCATAAATCTTTGGTTTCAACCTAAAAAGCGGCAAAGCGATTCACCTGGGAAGCCGAGGCACTGGAAACGGTGACCGTACCGCGTAAAAGTGAGCGTTAAACTTGCTAACTGTGGGCCGGGTGACCTAAGAACAAGTTGGTAATCCAGTTTCAGTCCTAAACGGCGCCACTGGTTTGTTTCAGCACCTTGACTAAAAGCATGAAGAGCGACAGTAGCAGAGGACAAGCTTAGTGGAAAGTTAAACCACATTCAGGTGTGTGTGTGTGTGTGTGTGTGTGGAGGGGTGCGCGCCCCGGCTTTGAGCTCTACACGCATGCATCTGTCAGCCGCCCACATCGGAAAACAAAAGAGAAAAGTTCAGCTTCTGAGAAAACGTTTTCACTGGTAAAGAAAAGATAGGTGCGATGCTTTTTTTTTCTCTTCTTTTTCCTCTCCTCCGTGGTCTTCAAGCACCTGTTTCACTCCGATTGATCTGTTGAACTTGGACTTTTCAGCTCAAAGTTTGGACCGATGGAGCTAAAGCCGCACCGATTTGTGTTTAATCGTCAAACACTCAGGGGAGACGGTGGGAGGGATCCACTGTCATTGGTTTTCAGTGAAATTAACTTAAGCTGCAGTTAAAAAGTGATAGCAAAATACACATTTTTGTCTAAATGAGCTTTTTCAGAAACAGACGGGCCAATTTGTTGTGAAAGGTGAGACCTGTTGAGCAAAGTTCAACCCTCATTTTCAATCTAATTCATAGTTTTGCTTCTCCTTAAGCAAATTTTTATTCACTCCTATGGGATGGCCTAAAAAAATTAATACAGCTCTTTTTGTACTTTCCGGTGGCAATTTTTTAATCTACTTTCAAGAAAAAATATGTAAAAAAGGGTAGAAATTTACATTTTCTGAGTAAATTGAATCATTCAAAACTCCTTATCAGAACTGACATATTTTAACTTACCTGGCTTTGATGTTTGCATCAATGTTTTATGGATTTATATTAATTAAATGTTTTATCAGCCTTGAGAACTACAGATGAAAATTAGCCAGTGGCGAAATCCGGTGCAGTGCTCATGTTCCTGCATGTGTGTGGTCAACTTCAGGGGTTAGGAAACTTTTATTTTATTTTGAAATAAAACTTTCCTGAGTTTGACACAAAGAACAAAACAAAACTGGAGTCATACATGTGGTAAAGGGACTGTTCTTTTCTGTAAAAAACAAAAAACAGAGGTGACAATTCCAGACCTAAAGTTTGCAGTTAATTCCTGGTTTGAACTTTAATCTCACAAGTCGCGTTCAGATTTGATCTGTTCTTTCACGTTTGACCCACAGAACGACAGGAATAGAAACGTGGAAGCACTTGCTTTGTGGATAAAGTATATATATATATATATATATATATATATATATATATATACATACACACACACACACACACACACACACAGAGGACGTCTACGTCATGGCCAAGCATCGGCGGCTCTCCTTTCCCTCCCCGCCCCTCGGTCTTTCACAGGGCCGTTTGATTGCTTAAGCCTGGCCCCCGTCAGAGAGACAGACAATGCTTCCATGAAGAATAGCCCCGCTTCCTTCCTGTCTTCCTGTGCTGCGTTCTGCCTTGGTGAACAGGGTGAATGGGCCGCTCTGCCCCACAACGACACGAACCGCGGGGGCCACGGTGGCTAAAACCAACAAAGAGAGCCGTTCTGGGGCCTTGCACCCCCCCCCCCCCAACACACACACACACACACGATTCATATCCTGTCCTCCTCCTCTTGCGGCCGCTCTGCTGCCAAATTACTGCAACTGCTCGACGGATAAACACTTGTTTGACTGGACCTTTTTTTTTTTTTCCTTCGGTGTGCGTGTGTGAATCAGCCGAACAAGTCTCTCTTGGATAATCTTGGTACGCCAGCTAAAAATAAATACGTGTCGAAAACATTTAAATTGCATGCCATAACAGGACAGATTTTAGCAGAAGACCCGACCAACAGCGTGCACCCATTGCCCCCCCCCCCCCCAGTTCCCCAACAGCACAGCCATCTCCCTATGGGAATACCAAGTGGGAGCAGGTACCCGAGAGGAGCGCCGGGGAGCCAAAATAACCCCCCTAACCATTGAGAACAGGATGAATGCATGCCGGGCTGAATACAGGGGTAAACTGTTTGGTCTTTGTCATTCAAAGTGACGCTTTTAACCCTTAGCGGACCCTCTTCCAAACAACCTTAGCCCCCCCTCGTCTCACTCGCGCTTCCCTTCTTCATTCACGGCTGAGACAATGCGGAGAGAGAGGAGGGCCGCAAAGACTAAACACCAGATCAGCTCTGCCTTTTCTGCCTCTAATGGGATTCAGCCCCGTTATTTTTTTTTTTTCCATCTCCTCCAACCACCCTGTGTAAAATGGGGGGCACGCTGATAATTATGTAAAACAACCCCCTCCGTCAAACAGGCGAGAGCAGGCTTGGCCTCAACACGTCAATCACGGCCCTGAATGCATACCGGCCTCGCAAACACATCCGCCCCGGCTGTCAACAAGCGCGAGGAGCTTCGCTTTTTTTTTTTTTTCGCCCGCAGGGACATCCGAAACAGGAATTGCCAAACCAAACTTCGAATAAAAGGGAGGAAGAAAAAAAAAATATGGTGACGATAAAAGAAATAGAAAATGCGAAGTGGTTGAAATGAACCTGGAACTTTTTCAAGAACAAAAAAAAAAAAAAATCCAGGTGCAGAGCGTGGGTTTCTTAAGACGAACGATGATGTGATGTCATTCCCGTACAACTTTACAGAGACGAGAGGTTTTCATCGAGATCAAAAAGCAGGCGTCGAGTTGTCTTTGCTCCCTCTTTTTTTAGGTTAAGTAAGCAACACAAAGTGGGTTTTATGGTGGTGACCAAATGCCAGAGCGGTGACGTCAGGTTCCTCGTTTAAAAACGGCATCGGTCCAGAAAACGAGAAGTGAAAAAAAGAGGCATAAAATTTACATTTGCAGTGTTTCACTTTTTTCATAACAACAGCTTTCCAGTACAATCAAGTAATAAAAACAACAATCCTCTGTTAGACTTTAAGGCTTTTTTTTTATTTTCATACGTTAATATATTCATCTTCTAATCCATAGTGAGCCATTCGTGTCGAATCTGCCCCCCGGAGGAGGCTAACGCCTTTAACAATGTTTTCTCAAAATAAATATTTGTCATCATAAAATATTAAAACCTTCAAATAAATATATCCTCTTAACTTTACACTAGGCCATTTTGGAATTAGAAAATACATTTGTCATTTAAGGTCAACTGTACAATTTACAGGTAGGATCAGGATTAAGACCTTTCTGTTGTAAATTACCTAAAAAACATGATTGACAGAGATTCCAGTGAATGTAGAAGCTTTGTAGGAACGGAAGCTGACGGATCCACATAGATGCAGACTTATCAAGGGTCCTCTGTCATGGCAGGGAACTTTTTTTCACAGCTGAAGTAGCAACACGCAAAAATAAAACATCTGTCATTTTCTATCGTACATGCCCTTTCCATGACTACGTTACATACAGTTAGTAACAGAAGTTTGCATTTAGAATATCATTTGTATCAAATGTTAAAAAAACGTCAAAAGAGGCTACCTGCTTGGACTGTATTAGCAAATATCACGGCACTTGAGTGAAGATTTTTTTTTTCTTTCTATTTAACAGTAGTTAAATAAGACGCCATACCTTGAAACGTGGAGTGCTTATTTTGGTTGACCATTCAAGTGAATCTCCTAACGCTAGAGTGAGTAAATGCACCTCCAGTGCCTTTACCGGTAACATTTCCTCTCAATCTGCATCGCAAGTTCACAGATCAAAGCCGTTCTTGACATGTCGGGTGGAAGCAAAGACAACCGCCGCAACGTTTTTAGATGGCAACCGATTGCGCGTCGGTCAACGTGTGTCCCATTACAGCCTGGCCTACGTTGGCGTGCTGGCGTCCTGGTAGCGTGTCGGGGTTGGGTTCTCGCATCGACAGCCGGGCCGCGCGGCACAGTCATAGCAGCACTGCAACATGGCCAGGCACCCTTTAGCCGGGAGGTAGCACAACAGACAGGGGCAGAACAAGGAGAAGAGCGAGATGGTCATCCAGCGTATGCAGCAGCGCGACTGGGAGCACGAGAAGGGCTTGTCGGCGCAGGTGTCCTCGTCGTCGCTGGAGCAGTGGTAGAACAGGCCCTTGATGCAGCAGACGCAGGTCCCGTACTCCACGGCGGTGTGCGGGGAGCACAGGCAGCGCTGGCCGCACATCCAACAGGACGGAAGCGTCCTCCGCCGAGCGCACTCCGGGCACCTGCAGCGAGCGCAGGACTCGCACTTGTTCGAGTGTTTGTCCCTTTTCGAAGGCGTTCCGCTGCCTGGCACGGCCGCCACGTCCCTGTACTCTTCGTTCAGGGGTTTCAGCTCCTCCGACTTCAGCTCGGAGCGCTTCGGCTGGTTCGTGATTATCTCGCTGCTGTTCGCCGGGCTGCCGAGGAGCTTCGCACCTGTAGAACCGCTCCCCGCACGGGTCCTGATGCTGCTCTGGGAGCCCTCTATGCTGGAGGACTGAGACACACCCTCTCTCGAAGAGAGCGGCGTATTCGCCCTTCCATGCTGAGTCACTGAATGCAGGTTGCGAAGGTTATTAGACCTCTCTTCCTCTGTCTCCTCCTTTCCATCTGTCCTTGACTCTGTTGACGTAACCGCATCAGTCTTCCGTTGCTGGGTGGCTGGAGACCTTTGAGTAGCTGAAGGCCCATCTGTGTACTCGTTACTACCACAGCTTATTCTTATCTGATCCAGAGATAACACTGGCGGAGTGTGTGGCCGTAACTGGCAGTTCGGCCCGAGATCTGACGGACCGTCTATGGTCGGTTGGGTTCTCCCTTCGTCATGCGCCATGCTTGCCGATCCAGTCGACGGCGGCAACCCCCCACGATGTCCTCCTCCTCCGTCGCTGTCGTTCTGACTTCTGGAATCCATCTCGGGACTGAAGGGCCTCTCTTGCTGGCTGGCGACACATCTGAAGTCCTGTTGGAGAGACGGAAAGTTTTTATCCGCTCGAGACGAGCATGCAAATGATGCCATGCAAATAATAACAGATATCCATGCAAGCACCGCTATGGAAATAAGCCCTACACACGGGTCAGTGTTGGGAGGATAGATGGACCTGTTTGATTACACAGTTGATCCAACAACCCAAAGCCAAGAGGCACCAGTCATTTGGACCACCAGATTCAGACTCTGATAGGAGAGGGGAGTCTCCAGAGCCACCAGCTACAGAGGCTCTTTTGTGTGCACTCAGAAACAGGGAAGTTGGTTTGCTCTGGGCCATAGCAAGTTCCACAGCCGGGCTTTATGTTTTAGGAGCAATATCGCATCTAAATGCAGTTGCTTCCCTGAAGGCTGTTTGTTCAAAACTTCCTGTTTCTCTGCACCAGCGACAGCGTTGAATAGCCATTGCCAAAGAGAAGAAAATCCACTTCCTCTCTGATCGAGCCTTAGAAAATACTCACCCTCAACCTTGTTTCGTTTTGTAAAAGAAAAAAAGAAAAAACTGCACAAAAAGCCGTTTGATTTCTCACCTAAAACGAAACAGGATCAATTTTTTCCCCTCTTGAAGTCTGGAAAGGCTGTTGATCAAAGTTCAGGTTTTTCACACGGTTTTATGGAGCTCTGGAGGAAGTCATACTCAAGAATGATATAAGTCAGAAGAAAGACTCGACCTCAGAAAGCTGAAACTAATTCTGACTCATCAAATACACACTCTAAATATTAGCCAGGGTGAAGAGTCATTTTGGCACACTAAACTGTCCATTGAGATAACATTAGTCTGTTCCAACACAAGAAGCCATCCTCAGTGCTTCTGATAGGACTGAAAGTGTGATATTTTAGTGAGAGTCGAGGACCAACTTGTTCACTGGTGACAATATACAAATGAGAAAAGAATGCCAGCAGCAGCCGACCCCTTTCCACCACATTTTTTGCATGGCTATGTTGTCAAGAAGATGAGTGACGAGATAAGATCTGCAGCAAAAACAGCCCACAGTGAGCAGAAAAGGGACTGGGCTCGACCAAATGGGAGGAAAGACATCATTCCGCGTATCCACCAGGGTTCCCCCTGAGTTTCTTGGCTTCTGTCTGGGCTCTGGTTATATATATTTTTTTCCCTTACTGTTGCACCAACGGGTCACATTCAGTCCTAGTCCTCTTCCTTTTGTGCCCACTTACTTCTGTAAATTCTGTACAGCACTTTAATCAATCTGTGGTTGTTGTGACTGTAGCTTTAGAAATAAAATGTAATTTATTGATTGTCGCATATAAGTCTATTTTTCAGGGTAATTAGGTGTTCTGATAAATTATAGAGATGAACACTTGATCAATTTGTACAAATAATTCACTTGGGGTGTAAAATGTTTATATATTAATTTTTCCACTCAGCGTTTAACATCCATTTTGGCAAGGCAAGTCTTAAGACATATGACACGTGATATTTTTGTTTAGTGCTGCACAATATTAGGAAACCAAGCAATAGTGATGTAGCAGAATAGTGCAATGATGATGTCCACCTTTTTCATTACAGTACTTTGAAAACTTTTTTAGCTAAAGGATCCATCCAACAATCTCTGATTCCTTCCATAATCTTTAATCGTCACCACATTTTGGCATGGTGACCATTACCTTTGAGGCACACACCGGCTTAGGATACACACAAATAGCATGACACACATACACAACAGACTTAGTAGCTACATTTTTCTTTTTTTTTTTTACACATTAGAGTATGGAAGTTCGTATCAGAGTTCGAGAGCTCTGATATCAGTCCCTTTGTGAACGATGTGAACCATGTTACATGGATTAGTCCCTCCTTCATGAATCTCAAGTCCTTGACACTTGGGTACTTTACAGTACTTTGGTTTGAAAGCTGCTAAAATGTTTGGGCGTACAGCTTCCACAGTCCTTTTAAATTAGGCCCCCAATGTAGAGCCAGAATGATTGGAGATTTCGTTGTCTGTATGGAACATATAGTGGTGCAGGTCCACCTAGCCTACAGCCTTTGGCTGCAATGATTTACATAACATTAGCTGTGTTTCCATCAACGTTTTTCATGCACATTTTGAAGTAGCGCTTTAGAAAAGGTGGATGGAAATGGTAAAATTCAAAATGGCTTCTTCAATTTAGCAAGACGTTTTTTTTAAGCTTGCTTGAGGTGGTTTTTGTCTTTTTAGAAAAAGAGTTAATGTGCAGAACGAGAGATGGAAGCACACAGGGCCGGGCGATATGGAAAAAAAGAAAATATCTCAATATTTTTAGGCTAAATGATGATACACAATATGCGTCTCGACATGTTTTATTTTCAGACAGTAATTATAAAAAGCTATCCATGAATCAAAGCTTTACCCCCAATGTCTCACAGGCACATTTTTTTTAACAAACAGCTTTAGATAAATATGAGAAACAGCTGAAAAATAACCTACTGGAATACATAAAAGTATAATTAGAACGCAACATAGACCATCTCAATATCAACGATATAGTCTCATCGTATAGCCTTAGAAACACATTTACCTCACATGACTGATCAGCTGTTCCCGCTGTCGGCATCTTCCTGGATATTCCCATAAGGCACATAAAACTGCATTTCTTTCTCTACGTCTCCGGACAGCATTTAACATCGCGGATACTACTTGACATGACTGAACAATCACAACCGGCCCGACAGCGACACATTCCAGAAAACCTCCCTCTCTTTTTCTAGACATGTGGTCCATGCTACTTCCTGTTTATTACAGCCACGCGTCATATCAACTTCTGACAAAATGACACTTTGCCCATCCTGGTAAAGTCACTCCAAAACCAGTAGATTTTCTTTTTTCGCAACATTTTAAACGTTTGCTCAAAATTTGCATGACAACTGGATGGAAACATGGCTTACTGACCACCATGGAGTGTAAACAAACAAATTTGCCATCTGTGAATTTTACTGAGGTAACGCTGTTTAAAACTAAAGTCTGTCAGCTATTAATAGCATGACTGTAAAGCAGCAAGCTTCAGGCCGGCAACCTAATTAATTAACCAGCTATGAGCTTGGGTAAAAAGCGTAGATTAGCAAAAAAGGGCTATTCGCTTAGTATTTTAAAGTATTTGAAGTATTAGAAAACTGCCTATTAGTAAAACTGCCTATTAGTATTAGCTCAAAAAGCAACAATTGATACTGTGATGTCCAGATGTTTGTGTTATATTGTGCAGCCTTACTCCCGATCAACCAAAAAAAAAAAAAAGTGCCCCCACACATATCGTCCTTACAAATGTGTGGGGGCAAAGACGGCAGAAAAAAAAAAAAAAAGTAAGAGTGCAAATGTGCAAACAACGAGCAACTGCGGGTTTGCAGGCATGCTCAGATTGAAGGCTGTCAGAGGGTTGGCCCCTCGTTTTACCCTGGGCTCTACGAGTGAGGGCCATGTTGGCCGCAGTGAGCGGGACGGAAAGAAGGGGGTGGTGGCGTTGTAAAAAAATTTAAAGAAAAAAAAAAGAAGTAGCGTACAGCATCAGGATTTGCTCAGTAAATATTCACTGGGGTGAAAATGTGAAAAGTGAGGTATGACATACAGCACATCGCAGACGTTTTTGTATCCTTTTTTTTGGATTTTTAGATAGCCCCCTAATACAGTGATATACCCGAATAAAATCCAGCGCAGGCATTTGCCTTTGGAAATCACTGCATCAGTAGAGGGAGTCCAACAGTTGGTAGTTTAATCTCACTGTAAATCCAGCTGCTCTGCTGAGGCCTCAGAGGTTCGTTGGAGGACGTAAGTGAACAACCGGCCTCATGAAGACCAAGGAACCCAGCAGACAGGTCAGAGAGAAAGCCGTAGAGAGGTTTTACAGCAGGGTTAGGATTATAAAACAATATCCAAAACGTCGATCCTCTCACAGACCTCCGTTCGGTCCGTCACCTGAAACAGAAAGAGAATGCCACAACGACAAACCTACCGAGACATGACCTCTCGTAGAGCGCATTAACCAGCGATAGCGGCCAAGAGGCACGTGGCAATTATGGAGGCGCTGCAGAGATCCTCCGCTCAGGTGGGAGAGTCTATTGAGAAGACGACGTGTGTGGCTATAAGAAAACCGGTTGAAGTGACATATAAAGTTTGCCGTTCGCCATGCGGACAACACACGTGACGACATCTAAAGGTTCCGGGCCTACGTGCAAAACACTATGCACGAGAAACACTGTACATCTCCCTGCACGCACCACAGCGGTGGCAGCATGGTGCTGTGGGGATGCTTATGTCCAGCAGGGACAGAGAAGGCAGCCTTTATAGTTGATGGGGAGATGGATGTGGCGGCATTCATGTCGGAAGACATGCAAGAAGCTGCAAAAAGACTCGAAACCGCGGCAAAGGCTTGTGTTCCAGTACGACAGCACCTAAATATGGGCGAACATTTCAGTCTTTAAATGTGGCATCTAGTTGGATCTTATACTCACGCTTAGATAAAGCCATCTCCACTTCACAAAAATGCACTGCAATGCCACTTTGTTTTGACCAGTCACATAAAACCCCTCTAGAAAAGGTTTTGAAGTTGTGTAAAGAAAAAATAAATAAATACTGAAGCAAACCTCTGCGTCTCTGAGTCAAAAATTATGAGCCAGCTTTGAATGTGATTTTAATTTCTCCACCAGACACCAGCACGCAGGCAAAGAAGTAAAGAATGTATTACTTTAGTAAAATCAAACAAATTTTGAATGAAGTGATCAAAAAAAATCGCCTATTCTAAAGATTTTTAAGATTTAAACACTATTTCATTAGAAACCCACTTGCGACTCACAGAAAATGGCGTAAAGACGTTTACGCAGCCAACAAGTGCGTATTGTAGAAAAAACACAAATAAACAAAACAAAAACAAAACAACGGCTTGAGTCTATGCGCGTGTAATAATAAGAGGCGCACACTCACCGTGCTTTCGACACCCCTGCTCCAGTTCAGGTAAAACGAGTCCCGAGTTTCTTCCCCACTCCGACAAGCTCAGTCGGGAAAGCCGTGCTCTGCAAAATCCATTGAGAAAGTTTCCGAGCGTCGCTCATCTCCCCGACGCGCCGCGGCGTGAATCGGACGTAAATCCCATGTTCTGCGTAAGAGCACGAGGCACTGCAAACATCGGTCGGAGCAAGAAAAAAAAAAACTCCGCGCGACTCCTGTTTAACAAAGAAACTTGCGGCCCACAAGTTAGTTTTCTCGGCGTGGTTTACCCGACACTCTGAGGGGTTGCAACTTATTATTATTTTTTTCTCGTGTTTTTTTTTTCTCTCCCTCCCTCGCGCTCTCTCTCTCTCTCTCGCTCGCTTTCCGGAGAGGAGGTCGGGATTTGGGCCGTGCTGAAGAGCGAGAGAGGCGGGGGGGGGAACAGAGTGCTTGTTGTTGCAGCGGATATCTCGCATCCGGTGCGCAGCCATTGGCCGCATGAAGAGCAGCCACTCACACCCAGTCTGATCAATTGTACCCGCTGCGGGCCGACTGCTGGGGAAACACGAGTCCTGCTGCACGGCCCTGGATTTCTTATCGCCGCTGACCCACTTTTTAGGTTGCCACGTTGCACTTCACGCAACGGCGGAGGTTCATTATGCTGCTGGGGCAACATGGTGTTTGGGTAGTTTAAAACAGAGAGCAAATGTTATCGCACAACCAAGCAGCACGGCCCACCTTTAAATTAGTAGATTTGTTATTACTCCCAGTAATTAACCGGATTTAATTGTCGAGGCGCCAGGTGTTAAATAAAATATGGAAAGCCGCTTTGGTCATTAATCATATCCTTACCAGCAAGGTCTGTTGTAGTGAACAGGAGTAACAGTGCCGCCTGCCGTTTAATTAGCGCTACTGCATGCTTAATATATGGAAGCAGGTGTTTTATTAAGTGGCGCAAAAATGACAGCGCCAACATACATCAGCCAGTATGGCGAGCCAGCTTAGACATAACCATGTGCGTTCCAGCTTCAGCTGGTAACAATAAACGCTATTTAGTCCCCACTCACTGCCACCATGGGTCCCTGAGCAAGATCCTTAGCCCCAGATTGCTCCCCGGGCGCCACTCAGTGTAGGCAATCCACTGCTCCCCAAGGGATGGGTTTACATGCGGAGACAAATTTCCCCTCTGTGGGACTATGAAGGAAAATATTTAATAGGGTTCCAAAAGTGTAGAACCAGCATGTTAAATTATTGTGATGCTGAAAACAGTTAATGTTTATAGGGGCTGTGAAACACCTGGATTTACACCTGATGGCAAATATTTAATGACTCCGCCCCCCTGTTTTGATAGCCAGATAGACCTAGTAAGTAAATCGCTTAAAGGCAGACTTTCATACGAAGCATAATCTTCACTTGGAGATGATAAAAATACAAACATTATTTGTATTATTCTTATTTTCTTAAATTACTCCTTCTTCAGGAGTAAATGCTGCTTGTCAAGACTTTGATAGGACATTTTTGACCAATCTGTATAATCTGACCCATCTGTATAATTGATTGAACTTCACTTTGTAAGTGCCATGAGATGACATGTTTCATGAATTGGCGCTATATAAATAAAATTGAATTGAATTGAACTGGTTTAAAATATGCTCAACCAACATCATACCGTGCATCAATGATTATAGAAATAAGGTGAATGTAAAAGTTTTGCTTCTGGTCAATCAAAACATAAAGCAATGTGCTTATGTTGATAGGATCAATTCTCTTTTCTTTTGCTGTTTGGTAGGTGTCCTACAAGGCTGTTCTTGGGTCAGGGTTTAGTTTATTTTGATAAACTTTTTAACTCATTAGGAGTTTACATGCACTCATTAATGGGAGTAATATACAAATTCTGCCATGTTGCTTATATATTTGAACCTATAATTTCCCACTGTATTATGATTATACCTCTTAAATTACTTTTAAAAACAACAGTCATTGTTGTTTGTTGTGGGTTCTTGTTCTTCCTTCTTAAATTTTAATCTTGGGTGAGACTGACCAATAGGATTCTATTTCTCACATTGATTATCAGAAGACAGATTATTATTGGGGAATCCCATTTGTCTTTGGAGGCTGTAATCTCCGAGTCCCAAGTTGCAGAAATCGACCGAAAAGCACTCTGAAGTTGGAACGTCAACTTGGATGGTTGGAACAACAGCAAACCCCAACTTTAAAGGAGCTATAAGTAAGATAATTACAGTAAAAACTTCCTAAATCATTCTCATTTGTCACTTGGGATGAAAGTAACATTCTTTATAAACAGTCGGTCGTCTCCATCAGCAATGTCTTAGTCATGTTTTCCTCCTTTCAGACCTAGAAGTATGGTCCAGAACTACTTCGGTACAGAGTGTAGCCCATGTTTACTTCCTGGTTCCTGAGCCAGTCATATGAGAGTTCCCAGGGTTCCTAACACAGAACACAGCATTTGGTATTTTATCTTGGCAAAAGAGCCACAGCCTGCTAACATGGAAGCCAGTAAGAGAAGCGGACCAGAAATAGAACACAATACAACATTGTAGACCTATCTTATGGAAGTAAAAATTCAGAAGGGTTTCACATTGTTTAAAAATGGTATATTAGATTGTTGTGATTGCAAGCTGCTGTACTGATTCTAACCACTAGGTGTCCGTATTATTTACAGCTCCTTTAAAATCCAATTTGGCTGCCACACAAACAAGAAGTACTTAGTTTCATGTTTGACAAATGAAACGTTTATTTCAAAGACTGAAGGGCTTCATCACATTAAATTAATTGCAACGAATAGTACAATTGAACTTTTGTTTCAGAGCATGATGCTTTCTGTTAAGAATGAATAAATAGATGAAAAATTCACTGCTAGGTAGCTATCCTGGTCAGTGACGCAACAGTAGCTTAATGCACTAGTTTTCTGACGTCTGAGGTAACTGGATGCCTCATAAGAAGACACAGTGAATTACCACAGAGGCAAAATAACGTGCTGGATGTCATTTAAAGGTTTTAAAATATTGGTACAGTTTTCCCACAGATGGACGAATTTTCTAAATTTTAGATCTTAGAAGTTCATCATAACAGTATCTGAACAACAAATTGGTCCCCACAGGTAAACTCTGTGCATTTGTTTAACACTATATTTCAATAAAATGTTATTTTCCGTGTTAGCTTGTGTGTCGTTAGCTGGACTGTTTGCGTAGTTGATCACACATTTCCTTTGTGTATTAAATAAGTGTTCAATACCACTGGCATGGCCAGACAAAAGATGAAAATAAAATAAATTAAGAGCAGCATTCATCCTTTGGGATTTTGTGGGCGAAAGCAGAATCCCATCAATTATGGCAAAAATAATCAGGTCCTGAAGCAGTAAACCACCACCACCATGTGTGACCGTACGGCATGCTTCTGCAATGCTGTCTCGGTTTTCCATCAAATGCAACGGGACAGACACGCTCAAGAAGAGTTCCTCTCATATCTTGTCAGTCCAGGTAATATTTTCTCACAGGTCATTAGTGCGTTATTCTTTTTTGGGTGAAATGTGACACAGGCCTTTCTGTTGCTTTTAGCCAGCTCTGACTTCCAAGATACCTTTTTTTCTCCCCCAGTCTTCTTTTTGTTGTTGTAACACAAACTCCAACTTTACCTGAGGCAGGTGAGGCCTCTCGAGGTTGAAGTTTTTTGACGTCCTGGATTAGTTGTGGACAAGCTTTTGGAATAATTCTGTTACGCCAGCCACACCTTGAAGGTTCACTCCTTGTCCACGTTTCCTCCTTTTGTGGAAAGTGGCTCTCATTGTGGTTGACTGGAGCATTGAAGCCTTAGAACTGGCTTTGTGACCATTTCCAATCTGATAGGCGTCAATCACCAGGTTCATTTGTTCTTGATATTCTGAAGATTGGTTTCTGCTTGACTAGCTTTTCCCCATAAAATTAAATAATCTGCATGTTTTTTTTGAATCTACACAGGTAAGACTGATCTCATCATAGAGTTAGTTTGATCTGAAAAGAAAACATTTTCCTTATTATGGTGCATGTGCATGTCTGACTACATCACTGTCTTATTATTTTTAATGAGTATTTTACATTTTATACAAATTTCAAGAAAGGCTCCTGTATTGTTCACAGAAAAATTAAGTAATACCTAAAAATGTTGAGGAACAAGACAAAATGTTTCCCCACACCAGTGCCTCCACAGGACCGTGAGCTAATCTTTCCTTCCAACCTTTTCTTAGTTATTTGCCAAGCTGCAGCAAATCCCCGTTGAAACAATTCAATAAGTCTCTATACTACTAATTAATAAAGCGACTCTGTTTCGCTTTAATCAGATGTGAAGAGTTATAGAATAGCGCCCCACTGTGGACACTGCAGGACACTGCAGGGTTACTCACACAAAATTGAATTGGACTCAAAATAAAGTGTAAAAATAACCATAACCGTTATCCAAAACAATTTTTCATTCATCTAGTAAATAAGTGAACAGAAATCATAAAATGGCTGTATGGACAAGCGTAAAAAAAGTAATACAAAAAAAGGATGTGGATCAGGGAAGTCAGTCCAATCTGAGTCAAATTGTATCATTTTAAAAGCAGATCCCAAGCACATTGTCAGAGAAAAGCAAATGTGATCTAAAAGTATCACAAAGACCTGGTATTTAGTGTATCTGAGTATAAAGAGGAAATCATTCATGAAAAATGAGCTTTGACATCCTCTCCCTCCTCCTCTCTGTTTTAGTAATAGAGTGTCTGATCAATCCCAGACAGAATAATTATGAAGTTCTGGGTGCCACGCTGCAGGGAGAGGTCACTTTAATCAGCTCTAAGTATTACTTGGCAAATTAACTTGGATCTGGGTCAGAAAGCTTTCAAGACTTTTCTCCTACCCGCTGTTCATTCAGCTTTAAAGCTCAGCTGTTTTTAACAGCAAAGGCCTGCCAAACGCCTCTGAGGCATGAAAGGCCTCCAACACCCCCAGAGGACATGCAGCAGCCCCCCACAGATTTTGACTTTGAAGGGTAAGGAAAAGGATACACGATCTCCACATTTTTTTATAAATAAAAATAAGAGGACTAAGATTTTCATTCAATATCTGTTTGTTTCGGGTCTTTTCTCCTGCTTGAAAGGAGAATCTACCAACTAGGTTTTGACTTAATTGGAGGATTGTTCTGTCACTACCTCGACCCTTCTTAAGAAAAAAACACCATGATGCTGTCGCCACCATGTTTCATGTTGTGGATGTTTTGTTCAAAGTGCTTGATTTTTAGCTACGCATTACATCTTACATGTAGGCTAAAAAGTAAAATTTTGGTCTCAAAGCACCTTCTTCCCTCCCCTTCACGGTTTGTTGTAAACTGCAGTAAACCATGTTACCGTGATCATTTTGGCTGTTTTGCAAACAAATTTTCCGCTTGCCAACTTGATCAATTTAGCTGGACCCTAAGTCTTGGTAGTTTTGCAGCTTATCACACTCTTTTTATTGTCAAATTGATTTAATTTAGAGGTACAAGAGTAAAAGGCTCTTAACAATTAAATGCAAAACCTTTAGGGCTTTTCTTGTTTAAATGAAAACATTCTGTCCAGGGGTGATGCTTAAAAACTAGTCCATGCATTTGTTACTTCAAGGCTGGACTATTGTAATTCTTTACTTTCAGGAAGTCCACAAAATGCAGTTCAAAGTCTTCAGCTGATCCAAAATGCTGCTGCAAGAGTTCTGATGAAAATCAACAAGAGGGATCATATTTCTCCAATTTTAGCTTCCCTTCACTGGCTTCCTGTTAAATCAATAATAGAATTTGAAATTCTTCTTCTAACATATAAAGCCCTTAATAATCAAGCTCCATCATATATCAGAGCTCTGATTACCCCGTATGTTCCTAACAGAGCACTTCGCTCTCAGACTGCAGGTCTGCTGGTGGTTCCTAGAGTTTCTAAAAGTAGAATGGGAGGCAGATCCTTTAGCTATCAGGCTCCTCACCTGTGGAACCAACTCCGAGTTTTGGTCCGTGAGGCAGACACCCTATCTACTTTTAAGAATAATCTTAAAACTTTCCTTTTTGACAAAGCTTATAGTTATAGTGGCTCATGTTACCCTGAGCTACCTCTATACTTATGCTGCTATAGGCTTAGGCTACTGGAGGACATCAGGGCCTATTTTTCCTCACTCTACTGAGTTCTACTGTTCTTCAATTTTGCATTGCTTGTCGTCATTTCAGCTTTCTCTCTCTTTTTCTTCATAGTAGGTACAGCTGGTCTGGCGTTCTGTTAGCTGTGACATCATCCAGGGAAGACAGATCACCCACTATTACCATCTAATGTAGAACAGATTACTGGATCAATGTGTGCTTCTGTGCTTTTTTGTCTCTCTTGTTGTGTCTCTGCTCTGTCTTCTGTAACCCCAGTCGGTCGAGGCAGATGACCGTTGATACTGAGCCTGGTTCTGCTGGAGGTTTTCCTTCCCGTTAATGGGTGGTTTTTCTTCCCACTGTCGCTTCATGCTTGCTCAGTATGAGGGATTGCTGCAAAGCCATGGACAATGCAGACGACTCTCCCTGTAGCTCTACGCTTCCCCAGGAGTGAATGCTGCTTGTCAAGACTTTGATGCAAGCAACTAGTACCCTTATATAAGAAATGTTTGACCTATCTGTATAATCTGACCCAATGTGTATAATCTGATTGATTTTAATTTTGTAAAGTGCCTTGAGATGACATGTTTCATGAATTGGCGCTATATAAATAAAATGTAATTGAATGTAATTGAATTGAAAATCACTCTATTCTACTTCTGTTGACCATTATGCACTATTTTGTGTTGATCTATCACATAAAATCCAAATAAACTGCTCTGAAGTATGTCATTTTTACACGACAACATGTGGAGAAGTTCAAAGCGTAACAAAACTTATGCAAGGAACTGCAAATCCATGACCGCAAATAATACCGTTTATACACTTACTAACAATTTTGCCTGCAGCTTTACTGGAGTCCACATGTGAAAAAAATCAGTTTACTGAAAATGATTTGTCATGAAACACTTGGCTAAAGAAGCTTGCCCAGGTGACAGTCCGTATCAGAGCAGAAAGCAAGCAAAGAAGAAAATACAAACTGTAGACCTCTGTGACTGGATTGTGCTCAAGGACAAATCTGGGTAAGGACACTAAAACATTTAGTGCGCATTGATCACGGTCAGCGGTGATGTGGTCTCCAACATTTGTTGGCTGCAGAAGTTTGTAACCATTAGGAACCTCCACAGACCTGATAAAACTGAGCAAACAGGGAAGAAGAGAGACCCTGGTCAGAGAGGTGTCACTGAAGCCAATTGTCCATAAGGTAAACATGTGATGTTCTCGCTCCTTATGGAGATGGAACCATGTGGATTAACCATTGCTAACATACTCCACCAATCAGGCCTTTATAGTAGAGAGGTCTGATGGAAACCACCTCTCTGTTCAATGCACAAGGCATCACAGCTGATTTCAGCAAAAAAGTATCTTAGGTCTGACCTGAAGAATCAAGTTTTTGTGTCACGTCTGGAGGAAAACCTGGCTGTAACCACTGATATTAAGTAAGGTGGTGGCAGCGGCATGCTCAGAGAATGTTGTACTGCAGCGGGAACTCGGGAAGGACTGCAGCAAAGCTTAAAAAACATTTCCCTGTACGGTCGCTTCCCGCCCAACTTGACCCAACATTAGAGGATCAGAAGAGAAGAACAGGAACACTCCACAATGTGCATACTAAGCACTTTCAATGGTCTTGTTACTGAAAAGTGTTTTGGAAATAAACTTGCCTTGCCTAAGCTTGTAGAGACATACCCTATCCAAGAATACTTGGATGTGATGGCTGCAAAAGAGGCTTCGAAAAAATATGAAGCCACATGTGGATTCCTATAAAATGGTGGATTAAACAAAATGTGCACACCTTTTAATAAGGCAATTGAGGGTGAATCTTTGTTAAAAAAAAATAACTTTGACATCTTTTTAAAACTAAATCTAAAATGTTGCAATATGCTGGCACTATAATTTAGTGAGTCTATTTTTTTGGGCTACTTCATATTCAGCTTCTGAATCTGAGCCTTAGCACAAATCATTTTTTATCAGCTAATTAAATATTGTCACTCTTAAAGGTACCAGAAAGTGTTGAGTTCCTCTCGCCCGTGGCTGGTGGGTTAATCTCATGGCCTCTAATGACCCCAATGAATGAAAGCAGTAAAAAAAAAAAAAAAAAAAGTGTTGGAGATAATTGCCGAATGGGTTGACTTTAAATATTCGGAAAATTTCATTACAAGACCCGCTTTCACCTGCGAGCAAAACCAGTGGGTTTTCACATCTGTGCCGCGGCAAGAGATTTGGAAAGCCTCTTCAGCGAACGCACCCCTGGTGATGAGCTGCGCAGCGGAGCGTTGAGTAAGAGGGGGAAAAAAAATGAAGATTCAGTGAGAAGAATAATTTTTCTCCCCTTTACGCTCCCTGTAAAACCTGGCTGATTAGGGGAACATCTGGGTAGGATTTTGGCTTATACCCAGATGAACAGACCATCTTCAATTACCTCCTCACTTTGGAGAGAAGTAGCAAATTAATCAGATCAGCACTTTCTGAAGGGATTTCATCCAATCACAGGCAAATGCCTAACCTTATAGGTGTCTCACATTTAATC
>NW_023397248.1:37500-50993 GCF_011125445.2 Fundulus heteroclitus | reverse complement strand
CCGGGGAACAGGAACGGATGACGTTCTAACACGCCGGGAACAGGAACGGAGGACGTTCTAACACGCCGGGGAACAGGAACGAGTTGTCCTAACACGCCGAGGAACGGAATTTTTTCCACTTTCTGACATGATGACGGATAACTCCCCCTGGCCAGTATTCCACCCACATAACTCCTCCAAGGACATCATGTGCCCCCAGTAGTAGCACCATACAGGAAGTGACACATGTAGATGTCATAAACCCCTCTAGGATGTAGGGTCCCTCCCCACAATCGATGACGTCACAGAGATCAAATTGGAAAGTTACCAAACTACCTAGGGTGTAGTTAAACTCTAAACCTCCATAATATTTGATACAGGATCAGAATGTCTTCCAGGGAGAAGCGTCACGCTTTGCTCTATGCTCAATCGGCACAGAAGTAACCACGTGGGAGGTTGTGTTATCATAGTTAACTTGATCAGCACAGATTAAACCTGAAATAACAAAAATTTAAATCAAACCGAACAGACCTCCATGAGTGTTTTGCTGCTGCACAACAACATTCTTACTCCTCAATGTCTTCTCCAATGTCCCTCAAACTTTCCGATTTGTCTGAGGTTCCTCTCCAAGATGGGGTGGCCTCTCTACAGTGTGATTTGTGCCAAGATCTGTGTACCTTGGTCTGAGCTTCATCAAGCCAGACCTTCAAACTGTAAGTGGTGAGCTTACCACCTTAAAAGGTCCAATCCACCTGGGATCTTTCCAAGATCTGTGGAACACATTTCTGTAAATCCACTCTCCTAGGGCAATCTGCTCCGAGCCTCTCCTTTGGTTCTCTATCAGGGCTTCCTGTATGTTGTGAGACAAAAACTTCACAGCAGACTGCAACTGTTGGACATAATGCGTTAGTTCCTCCCTCTGTGAATCCAACTAGGCTGACAGCCGGGCTGGATGGAGGAAGTGAAAGGGCAGGGCATAGTCATTCCTGTCAAAAGTTCATGGGGAGACAATCCCATGCGATCAGTCGGTGATGATCTAATTTAGAACATCACCCACATCACAACTTTCATACATGAGCCTGCTTCTGCTGGAGGTTTTTTCCTTCCCCGCTAATGGGTGGTTTTTCTTTCCACTGTCACTTCATGCTTGCTCATGAGGGATTGGTGCAAAGCCATGGACAATGCAGGACGACTCTCCCTGTAGCTCTACACTTCTCCAGGAGTGAATGCTGCTTGTTGGGACTTTGAAGCAATCAACTGGTTCCCTTATATAGGAAATTTTTTACCAATCTGTATAATATGATTGATTTTGACTTTGTAAAGTGCCTCGAGATGACATGTTTCATGAATTGGCGCTATATAAATAAAATTGAATTGAATTGAATCACCAAGGGCAGCACTGCCAGCCATGTCATCCCATTATCAGCACAAATCTTAGGCCAAATGATCTTTGACTGTGCGATTGGTCCTCTCAACAAGCCCTTGAGAGGGCTGGATGATACAATGACCCAAACTTCTGTTTGATCCCAAAGTACTTGTACACTTGTTTTAAGGAGTCTGATGTGAAATGTGTTCCGTTATCTGAACGAATGCAAATGGAACACCATAACGTGGGATCAGGTCATTAATTAGCCAATTAATGACTTCTCGTGCAGATTCTGTTTTGGTGGGAGTAGTGAAAGTGTCAACACAAACAAGCAAATATCTACATCCTTTCACCCTGTTGTCTTTTCCCATGTCCACAAAATCAATAACAACCTCCTGCCAAGGTTTGCTGGGGATCGGAAAAGCACCCATTCCAACTTTCAATGTTAGTTTTGGGTTATAATGGGGCAAGTATTTACAAAATATTTACAAACATTAGTGAGGAAAGGGTGCCACCATATCTGACCTATCAGTCCAAACATCTTGTGACTGGACTGGTGGGCCCCTATGATCTGCTTCTTCACAAAGAAGCAACAAAAGCGCTGAGGAGGCCAAAAGTCTCTCATCATGTGACCTCCACACACCAGTTTCTTTATCCTGTGTTGCGCCCATTTCGATCCATGCCTTTCTCACTTCAGTTGCTGCAGCTTTTTGCATGTCAATGACCTCCAATGCCCCATAACGGGAGACTGAACCAGCTGTGTTGTAGCTTTTACGGTTTTCTTATAAACCTGCCACTGCTTTGTGGCCGCATCAGTAGCGTTGTTCCCATAACTATTTTAGAAGTCCCAGAATGATGACCCACGCACTTAACGACGGCTCCCGGTCAGGTTTTGCCAAGGCTTCTTTCAAGCGCAGCATGTAATCGATGTGTTTAACAGGTTTAACCCGCCGTGGTTAAAAAATCTGTTCTTAACCAATGTTTTAAGTCAACATGCATTGTTCTTACTGCGTAGGCCAAACAAGTGTAGATGTTTAGTTTTTTACCTTCATGCAGAACATAAGCTTGGATCACAGCGATTATTTCCGCCACAGATGGGATGACTTTGGCTTCCAAGATGTGCCATGAGTCACCAGCGACAGGGTTGAGGTCAGCAGAGTTTCAGACAACAGCATAAGAGGCAACAATACCCCCTGGTGGGGTAGAGTGGCTGTGTACATCCGTAAAATGTCAATGGTGCCTGAAACGGTTCTATCAAAAAGGAAGGGAAGATGTTAATTTCATCCCTTACCAGTGCTTTTGCAGACGCCCGTACGTTGCTTGCCTAATGTGAACCTGCTGCTAGAAATATAGCTGACAACAGCGTGGTTAGTGTGAACCCTGACACCCTGGCCACGAGTGATGTGAGATGTTCCCTTTAATTCTTTAGCGATTTGCACACAGAGCCATGGTGCATGTTGGATGTCCCTTTTCCACTGGTTCCAACTTAGTGCTATAACGACATAGTACCAGGTTTGCCACAAAACCGATGAAACAAAACCATTTTCCTCCTACACATCAAGCTCAAACATCTTTGTTAAATTAGGGGATGCCAAATCTGAAGCCTCATTCAGGTACTGTTTCAGAAAAATTAATGCCTGTTCTGCCTCATTTGTCCAAAATAATGGTGCTTTCAGATGACCGTGTCCTGCTTCTGTGAGTTTCCGCATGGGGGCTACAAGTGCAGTGTAGTAAGGAACATAGTTCTTAGTGCTGTAGTGTGCCATGCCCAAAAAGGACATCATCTCACGTACCGTGTGCGGCTTTGGATGGGCGAGGATACTCTGTTTGTGACTGTCTGTGATCCCCACACCAGCGGCTGTGATAATTCTTCCAAGAAAAATGACCCTGGCACAGCAACACTGCAACTTTTCTCTACAAACCTTGAACCCATTAGAACAGGGTTCACCAACATGGGGTTGGGGTTGTCAGGGCAACGAAAGCTGACAGAGAGTCTAGTGTGGGATTGGCCATTTGGGCACATCAAAAGGCAGGATGTTGGGGAGATAGATGCCTAGAGATATATGCCTCTAACACACCGGGGTAGGCGCGGTTTTGTCTCAACTATCAGATTCAGATAACAAACTCCATCCTTGTGCTTTCTTTTCGCAATGCCTATCCCCAGCAGAGCGTAATTACGATGTTGGTTATCGTGAGCTGTTAGCTATTAAGTTGGCTTTAGAGGAGTTGCGGCATTGGCTTGAGGGATCCGAGCAGCCCATCATTATATGGACCACAAGAACCTCTCATATCTACAGTCTGCTCGTTGTCTCAACTCTCGTCAAGCCCGCTGGTCACTGTTCTTTTCAAGATTCAATCTCTCAATAACCTACAGGCCCGGATCTAGAAACATCAAACCCTTTGCCCTCTCTCGCCAGTTGTCTCCTCATGAACAGGAAAGGGAGCCGGAACTGATACTACCTCCCTCATGTTCTGTTGGGGCTTTGCAGTGGGACTTAGAGTACAGGATCAACCAGGCCCTACGGCTAGACCCTGACTTTGTGTTTAATGAAATGTTTATTTCAGGATCGGGAGAGATCGGCAAACACAAATAAGGACTCAAACACTGTTTCTGTTAGAATATAAGGCAAACATTTATTAATCCCCACAGAACACAGCAACACAAAACAGCAAGCACTTCGCACAAGCAAAGTAGCAAGCACTTAAAGCCTGGCAAGCTTTCAAACAGGCGTGTTGTTCCATCTCTTACCATGGTTAGGACTGGGAAGTCGATCAGTCCGGTTAGAGAGCAATCCACGCGGCCGGGCGTCCATACAACCCACGGCTGATTTCAACGACTGAGGGCGTTGAAGACAAAACCAAAATTAGGTTTTGTCAAAGACAAAACCTAATTTTGGAAAAACCATCCCCAAGGTCTATTTTCATCAGCAAAGTTATCCTTTCCATCCCACTCCACTTTTTGATTATAATCTTCAAACATTACATAAGGTTAACACTATAATAACAATTATAAGCAAAAGCAAAGGAGCTACTACATAGTTTCGAGTAGTAACAGACATTCCATTAAAAATGTCCCACCAATGATGTGCAGATGATTGCTCTATTAATTTAGCCGCATGCAAAACCTTGCCTTGGGCCATAAATGTAGACACCTTTAAGCTGGAAATGTTGGACCTGTGTGATTTAACTAAGCAATTTAGTTCCGTAGACTGATTCAATGCGCATTTGAACCAATCCAGGGAGATAGTGAAATTGGTTAATTGATAGGTCACGTTATTCCAACTCCAGATGTATACATCAAAACACCCAACGAAAGGCACCTGAGGTAATTGAGGATGACTCTTTATTGTTTCTCTAGCAGGTTCATGAGTCCAATCACATAACACCTCGTCTCCGGTTAAACATGGATGTCTGTGGGCCAAACCAATCACCATCCAGTTTCAAATACCAATACCTCTGTACAGTCACTACGGGCAATATATAATAATGACAGACAGTAGTACTAGTGGTAACATCATATTGCGTCCAATCACCTTCACACATAGTAGCATTACAATAGGTCTTCTGTGGTTGTAGTTGTAACCAACTATTACTACTAATGTTCCATAGTTGTCTCCATTCGTGGAAATTTCCGATAATAACCACACGCTTAAACTGTTCTTGTTGCGTATGAGCATGTATCATTTGTACATTACATACAGTCCAGTTCAAAGCTACAGAAATGTTTGATAACACTTCTGCTGTCGTGTTCCACATTTTTAATTGCCAGTTCAGTTCTTTAAAGAAGACCTTTGCAGTTTCCTCCTGTGATGTTACAACAGTAGGCATCCATAATCCAACCTGATGAACAGCTCTTGATGCATGCTGTCCAGTGTTTAATAACATAGTTCTTGTTATGTTATTGTCAAAAAGCGTTGGAAACACTTAACACAGTACCTGTTCCACCAAGCAAAGTGTCCCACCATGCACGTTTCGTCCTAGTGCATGTTGGCAGTTCACTTTCCAGTAAACTTTATTTGTTATCCTCGATTGTGCCATTTGTTGACAAGTGTGTGCAGCAGGTGCAATTTGAGTGTGTGTCTTCTTACACGCTCGTTCTGTAGATGATTTATATTGGGACAAACCTCTCCTTGAAACCACTTTAACGTTACATCCCTTGAAGACTACTGGTATGCTTCCTACACGCCACCGAGAGCATGTGTAGTCATCCTGGATTCCGTTGCACATGCTGTCTCCCCATCACAGTTGATACGGCTGAACCACTTATTTCAGGATCCGGCCTGTTGCTTCTGCCCAACAGAGGTGTGCCAGCAGGACCATGGCAGCGAGGACACGGAGGATGATGGCCCCAAATCCTGCACCAGCCCTGTGGTGCCTCCCACGCTTTGGGACGTCCGCCATCGCGCTGTCCCTCGGGTCGTCCAATCAGCAGATCCCACGGAAACATGGATCTGAAATCAAAATTATTATTGCTATAAGACAAAAGAATTTGATTAGTTTTCTACTACATAACATTTATCAATTTTTTCCTCCCCTGAGTAAAATACTGACACTGTTGCATCATTCCCTTGAGAAATGATTTCAGCTGGTCTAGGTGGACCATTTTCCTGTCTCACCCAAACTTTGGCTCCTGGTTTATCTGTTGAGCCAAACCCCCCTGTTCCTCTTACAGTGATGTTTGTGGGGGCAGCTACCCCTTGAACCTGTGTCATTTCACAGGGTTCCACTAGCAGTTGTGCTAGTTTTTCTTCTTTCTCAATTACCAAGGGATTTTCTCCTTGATAATCCCCATCAATCACTTTTATTGTCATTAACAGCTGAGACCTGCAACTCCACAGGCCCGGACATCATCTTTCCCTTTGACACAGCTTGTTGTGTGGCTTTCTTAGCCAAATCTAATGCTCTTTGCTGTGCTTCTTCCCAAATAAAATTTTTCTTTTTCAGGCACTTTTCAGAATTGGAATGACCACATCCTTGTGCCATAAAATGCCTAATGTTTACACAATGTATAAACAAATGTGTGAATAAATGTAGGTAAATTTCATGCTGAAATATTTTTAACTCCTGTATTAAGCATTTACATATACATTAATAAATTTTCAATTCAGATAAAATCACAAGTTTTATTATTCATTTATTTTTTCTCTTATACACACATATAATCCTGAGCGGTTTCTCAGTTTGTCAAATGCAGAGACAGTAAGACTGCCCCTGGAGCAATTGGCCTATTATTCAATTGGGCCAATGCTTGCATCAATTTAGGCTTCCAATCTGTTAAGTCATGATTATCAGAATTTTTTTTTTCAATGATTCTTTCATCTTCTCAATCAGCCCAGCAGCCTGTGGATAATATGGAATGTGATAAATCCATTCCACATGTCATTCTTGCGCCCAGTCTTTTACTAGTTTCCCAGTAAAATGTGTGCCATCATCTGTTTGCAAATCAATGCCCCTGTCCTGGGCCCACTGCTTGGTTCCTTGGATTCCCCAACGTCCTGCCTTTTGATGTGCCCAAGTGGCCAATCCCACACTAGACTCTCTGTCAGCTTTCATTCCCCTGACAACCCGATCGATATACCGGTTGTGTAGAGCTTCAGAGTCTGTGTTTTTGGTATGAGCATAAACATGAGTTACTGTTACTGGTATTGACTGAAAAGGCTTCATCTTTACTTTTTCAACCAGCACTGTTTTAACATCCAAAGGACGCTTTGTTCCAAACTTAAACCTCCCCTGTGGAAGGTGCAATGTCATCCCTGCCAACACATCCATGCCAAGGATCCACTCTTTCACTGGTGTTACTAGAACAGAATACTTTTTAATAGGTACCTGTCCTACCTTTAACGGTAAGGTTACAGCTTTCCCAGAATTACTCTTCCTCCCAAACCACTGAGAGGTACAAGTGGCCCTTTAAATTTATCTGGATTTCCATAAATCAATGTGGCCTCCGCCCCTGTGTCTACAAGGGTCACTACCTTTTGAACATTTGTGTTTTTCCAATAAATTTCCAATTCAACATGTGGTCTTATATCATCAGTTGACCAATTTGTGATCCGAATTGGCGGGGCTCGGCCTTCATCCTAGTTAAACTCCATCAGATCCGTCAGATCAGGGTACATGTTACTCCTCCTTCTATCTTTGTTCTTTCTTTTCCTTTTTCTCACTCTCCTTACTTTCACCTCTTTGCCCGAGGATTCCTCAGACTCTGACACCTTAATCTCAACCACCTTAGCAGGTTTTCTGCGCACAACAGAATCAGATTCTTCAGCAGGTGGAGCCGATGGTGTGGGATGAATCGCCTCTCGCAACAGCTGAATCAAAGAATTTAATGGGTCCAGCTCAGCACCAAATCCTGCACAGTTAACTTTGAAGCCTCTCCTTTGACACATCTGTCTCAACTCATCAGTAGGTAATGCGTGTATCTCTGAAGCAGGCACCCCAGCATTAATCAGTGCTCTCCACAACATGCTACATGGTGGACCCTGTTCATTTCTTCCCCGCTCCCTTTGCGGCCTGCGGACCGGAGTTTGTTGAACTTGTGGTCTGCATTCCTCCTGCTTGCCCCATTCTCCCAGATTCCCCAGCTCCATGATTCGAGCCTTAATGGTTTTCATCGGGGTATCTGGAGCTCCCAGCATCACAGTAAGCATAACTGCCCGATAATGCTGTGGGGCAGTTATAATCAACTGATCTCTCACCACCTTCGGAACAGCCACTTGCTGATATCCAGCCACCATCCCCACTGGTAACAGATCACGCACACACAGCCTCGTCAGCTTCTGCACACATTCCTTTAATGTTAACCATTGTCCAGAAATTTCGGGCCAATCAGATACATAGGGACATGTTGCTCGTATTGCCTCAGACCACACGTTAAACAATAATCTCGCCTGATCCCCCAAATTTCTCACTTCCTGCCTATAATTAGCATTTACATTCCTATCAGTGCTCAGGCCACCAAATGTCATGCCATCTCCGTGATCTATTTCAATCTGTTCTGCACCTTCATCCAGCAATCGAGCCACCCATAGATCAGTGGGTTCACCCGGATGCTGCCTTAGTTTTTTAGTGATATGAGCATCTTCATCCTGCGAGTAATCTTCTGTTATGGTCTGTGAAACTGCCGGCGGTTGCGGCTATTCCACCCATTCCATAACAGGTTGTCCCGCAGCATCAAGCACATCATTACCTTGAGAATCTAGCCGCTGCCGGAAGGCTGCGGGTATATGCTGCTGCTCTCTTCTCCTTCGGACGACGGGTTTAACCCCCAATGGAGGGAAAGGACGTGGATCTGGAGGACCTCCAGAATCACTGTCCTCCTCATCGTCCCACATATTACCGTCCCAGCTTTCGGGATCCCACCCAGACCCCAATCCAGCTACAAACGAACAGACTTTTTTTGGAGGAAAACGGCGGGGTTTTTTCCCCTGTTTTTTCCTTGTTAACACAGACACCTGGGCCACAGCTTTTTCAGCTGATTAGTCAGCATTTGCACATGCTGCCGATACAGCGACTCAGCAGACTGCAGCTCAGTCATTGCCTGTCTGTCTTTTAATTTAACTGTCTTTGAATTCCTACGTTTCCGCCTCTACAGGTCTCTCCCCGTTTGAAGTATCCCTTGGTTACCAACCCCCACTCCTGCCCACTGTCGAACTCAAGATCCCCTTCACCTCCGTAAATTAATACATAGCCCACTGCCAAGACATCTGAAAAGCCACCATCACAGCTCTTACCCGCGACGCAGAGCGGAGTAAGAGGTTCGCCGACCGACGCCGAAGACCAGCCCCCCAATACCAACCCGGTCAGAGGGTCTGGCTCTCTGGATAGTGTCAGGGTTCTCTGTGTTGTCCTGCTCTGGTTTTTTTCCACAGATGGTTGTGCTGGCTGAGGGGGCATGCGGCTCGTTAGAAGCAGCTTCCTCTGGCTTCTTAAGCAGAGCAAAGACAGATGGAAGAAGCCAGAGCCTTAAACCAGTTGTGGTACGACGTGGCTTCTGACCAAGCTCTTGGAAACCTGCTTGTAAGTCTTTGTGCCTTTTCGACTTTGGACTAATTTTGGATCTCCTATTTTGTCACAGTTATTGTGTGTGGATGCACTCACATGTCTCGGAGTCCTGCAGAAGATTCGTCCCAGGGGAAATTCCTCGCTCAGATTCTGCTCTGGCTCTCCCCCTCATACTCCCTTGGCATTACCAAGTCGGGCTTGAGGTTACCCCTACCGGATTCAACTGGCACACCTGAAATTACTGAACTCTGGTTAATCCGTCTGTCGCTCCCGCCTGCTTCGGGTCTCTCGCCAGCCACCAACCACCAACACCTGCTAGCGTAGGCTCACAGGGTTCCCTCTGCGTTTCCTTCCTCCCGGTTAGATCTCCCCAGCTAATGGTAAGCAACACACTATTGGACACATTCCTGGTTCTTGCCTTCTGCTCATTATCTCCCCTCTCCTTTTACAGTCAGTCCCGCTCCGACGTTCAGGCCTCGTCCAGGCTACTTGTAGCCGCGTTCCTTTGTCTGCACTTTCCTTTAATAAACATGTTAAAACTGTGTTTTGGTCTCCCGTTCGTATCTGCATGTTGGCTAAGCATCTAAAAAACATGACAATTTCTACTTCTAGAATTAGGATAAAGACAAATAAAACAGAGGAACACGAGTTACATTGGTTTTATTGTACATAGATTTCCACACTGTCCATTAGTAAATTAGTACAAACCAGAAGCAGAGGTAGACATTCTCATCATCAGGGGCTTAGCCCATAAAATATTACATCATTACAAGAGTAATTTGGTACACCAAAAAACTAAGCAATTATTTAATCTGTTGATGTGGTCGCAAAATGAATTTAATATAGGCCTTTACATATCTTAAAGTTTAATCTGCTGTTCTTTAATAGTCCATCCATCCATTCCATCCATTTTCCAAATCGCTTTATCCCTCATGGGGTCGCGGGGGATGCTGGTGCCTATCTCCAGCGTTCACTGGGCGAGAGGCGGGGTAGACCCTGGACAGGTCGCCAGTCTGTCGCAGGGCAAACAGACAAACAGGACAAACAATCATTCACACCTAAGGACAATTTGGAGAAGCCAATTAACCTAACAGTCATGTTTTTGGTCTTTAATAGTCGTACTAGTATATTCCAATAGTATATTAATATGTTCTTATTTCAATGATGAAATGGACAGCCACTTATGTAACAATTCAGTTTTGGTGTGACCCATCTTACTCAACGTACAGTATTGGGTCCTCCATGCTGCTTATATATTAAGATTTACTGCACATTTAAACATTGACAACTCACTATTGTTAGGGAAATAATTAGTTGTCTGAGAAGATGTAGGTAAGGAGAAGCTGTTATATACATTTCAGATATATGATATAAGAAATGCGTTTGGAATGTTAAGATAAATTACATGAAATGGGCTACACAGAGCAACTACAACCCAATTGTACATTTGTTGAAATTTGAATTTAATATTTGAAATGCTGTTAGTATCAGTTACACTTCAACTTCCAGTGCAGAGTAAATACAATAAATGTATCTGTCAAATGTAAAATTGAATGTATAATTTTGCTGTTTTATAATTCAGACAGAGTATCTTAGATAAAAAAAAGGGTGGGGTTTATATCTGTGCATTTCTATATATTCTAAAGAAAATATAGGATAAATCTAGACAACAGACATATTTTGACTATATTTGGATTAATAGGCACATATTGGCCGCCTGTCTCTGTTGCTGGTTGTTCAAATGGAAAAAGTCCCAATTCGACATTCACCAGATCCTGTGATGCTTTAAACATTAACAAACAGCATCTAGTGTGTGTTGTGGTTATAAAATTTTGCAGGAAATGCTGATTTTCTCTTTAGACAGACAAAACGCGCCCTGACGCTCAAGTCAAGCATCAAAAACTAGGAGCATGCATATTGCATAGGACCAATGACATCAGACCAGGGAAGGTTTGTTTGTAGGTGTCCCTGCCAAAGTTCAAATCAAACCTATGCCCTTGCATCTTTGTTTCATAATCAGACCATGATGGGACCACAGATGAGCTCAGTAGATGCAGTCGTGGATTCAGAATGCCTGTCTGAAAAGTTAAATCTAAACTGTTTCTCTTAATCTGAGTTTAAAAAAAAAAACAAAGTTCAGTATCTAAATTCATAAAGGATATCTGTAGGGATTTACTAACTTATTAGCAATTTGCTTGACAGAAGACATGGACTGGTCATGAGACTGCCATAATATATGGCATCAGTGCCCTAACCCATCTTAGGGGACAGGCCCCGTTTTTTGACATAAGGGTGCAGAATCTTTACATCAGGGTGCAGTTTTACCCAGGAAAGAGGCCCCATCGTGGGCATGCTCTCCACATCATTCTTCCCTGCTTCTTCTCCCCTCCACATGCTGCATGGATGTCCCAGCAGCAGCAGCCTGTCCTGGGTCTTGTCCCAGCAGCATGAGCCTGTCCTGGGTCTGCTAACCTCCACATCCAGCATGGATCTCCCAGGCAGCAGCAGCCTGCTCTGGGTCTCCTAACCTCCACATCCAGCATGGATCTCCCAGGCAGCAGCAGCCTGCTCTGGGTCTGCTAACCTCCACATGCAGCATGGATGTCCCAGGCAGCAGCAGCCTGCTCTGGGTCTCCACATCCAGCATGGATCTCCCAGGCAGCAGCAGCCTGCTCTGGGTCTCCACATCCAGCATGGATCTCCCAGGCAGCAGCAGCCTGCTCTGGGTCTCCACATCCAGCATGGATCTCCCAGGCAGCAGCAGCCTGCTCTGGGTCTCCTAACCTCCACATCCAGCATGGATGTCCCAGGCAGGAGCAGCCTGCCCTGGGTCTGCTAACCTCCACATGCAGCATGGATGTCCCATGCAGGAGCAGCCTGCCCTGGGTCTGCTAACCTCCACATACAGCATGGATGTCCCAGGCAGGAGCAGCCTGCTCTGGGTCTGCTAACCTCCACATGCAGCATGGATCTCCCAGGCAGCAGCAGCCTGCTCTGGGTCTCCTAACCTCCACATCCAGCATGGATGTCCCAGGCAGGAGCAGCCTGCCCTGGGTCTGCTAACCTCCACATGCAGCATGGATGTCCCATGCAGGAGCAGCCTGCCCTGGGTCTGCTAACCTCCACATACAGCATGGATGTCCCAGGCAGGAGCAGCCTGCTCTGGGTCTGCTAACCTCCACATGCAGCATGGATGTCCCAGGCAGCAGCAGCCTGCTCTGGGTCTCCATATCCAGCATGGATCTCCCAGGCAGCAGCAGCCTGCTCTGGGTCTCCTAACCTCCACATCCAGCATGGATGTCCCAGGCAGGAGCAGCCTGCCCTGGGTCTGCTAACCTCCACATGCAGCATGGATGTCCCATGCAGGAGCAGCCTGCCCTGGGTCTGCTAACCTCCACATACAGCATGGATGTCCCAGGCAGGAGCAGCCTGCTCTGGGTCTGCTAACCTCCACATGCAGCATGGATCTCCCAGGCAGCAGCAGCCTGCTCTGGGTCTCCTAACCTCCACATCCAGCATGGATGTCCCAGGCAGGAGCAGCCTGCCCTGGGTCTGCTAACCTCCACATGCAGCATGGATGTCCCATGCAGGAGCAGCCTGCCCTGGGTCTGCTAACCTCCACATACAGCATGGATGTCCCAGGCAGGAGCAGCCTGCTCTGGGTCTGCTAACCTCCACATGCAGCATGGATGTCCCAGGCAGCAGCAGCCTGCTCTGGGTCTCCATATCCAGCATGGATCTCCCAGGCAGCAGCAGCCTGCTCTGGGTCTCCTAACCTCCACATCCAGCATGGATGTCCCAGGCAGGAGCAGCCTGCCCTGGGTCTGCTAACCTCCACATGCAGCATGGATGTCCCATGCAGGAGCAGCCTGCCCTGGGTCTGCTAACCTCCACATACAGCATGGATGTCCCAGGCAGGAGCAGCCTGCTCTGGGTCTGCTAACCTCCACATGCAGCATGGATGTCCCAGGCAGCAGCAGCCTGCTCTGGGTCTCCATATCCAGCATGGATCTCCCAGGCAGCAGCAGCCTGCTCTGGGTCTCCTAACCTCCACATCCAGCATGGATCTCCCAGCAGCATGAGCCTGCTCTGGGTCTCCTAACCTCCACATCCAGCATGGATCTCCCAGCAGCATGAGCCTGCTCTG
>NW_023397248.1:0-27500 GCF_011125445.2 Fundulus heteroclitus | reverse complement strand
AGCGTGACACAGACCCCCCCTAACCTGGAGGTGGGACACTTTTTTTATTTTTTTTCGTTTACCATTAATATTATAATTATTACTATTAATTCCTTTTGTTAATTTCAGCTCTGGATCTCCTAACCTCCGCCTGCACCATGGATCTCCCCGCACCAGAAGCAGTCCGCTCTGGGTCTCTTAACCTGCGCGTGCACCACGGATCTCCCAGCTAAACCAGAGGCACCATGGAGCTCCACGCAGCGGCCTACTCTGGCTATTTTAACCCAAAAACGCTGCATGCATGTCCGCGTGGCGCATTTCATATTAACCTGCAGACAGGGTTTTTCCGCGTAAGGCCCCAGAATCCCTCCAGACCCTTGTATCTCCCTGGGCTACTCCAATTGATTTCGTATCCACCCCATGCTGGACTTCCAGGAGAGGAGGGGCGCTTTCACGCGTCACTAGCCCAGCCAAGGCGCACTATTCTGGGGCACAGCAGCGTGACACAGACCCCCCCTAACCTGGAGGTGGGACACTTTTTTTATTTTTTTTCGTTTACCATTAATATTATAATTATTACTATTAATTCCTTTTGTTAATTTCAGCTCTGGATCTCCTAACCTCCGCCTGCACCATGGATCTCCCCGCACCAGAAGCAGTCCGCTCTGGGTCTCTTAACCTGCGCGTGCACCACGGATCTCCCAGCTAAACCAGAGGCACCATGGAGCTCCACGCAGCGGCCTACTCTGGCTATTTTAACCCAAAAACGCTGCATGCATGTCCGCGTGGCGCATTTCATATTAACCTGCAGACAGGGTTTTTCCGCGTAAGGCCCCAGAATCCCTCCAGACCCTTGTATCTCCCTGGGCTACTCCAATTGATTTCGTATCCACCCCATGCTGGACTTCCAGGAGAGGAGGGGCGCTTTCACGCGTCACTAGCCCAGCCAAGGCGCACTATTCTGGGGCACAGCAGCGTGACACAGACCCCCCCTAACCTGGAGGTGGGACACTTTTTTTATTTTTTTTCGTTTACCATTAATATTATAATTATTACTATTAATTCCTTTTGTTAATTTCAGCTCTGGATCTCCTAACCTCCGCCTGCACCATGGATCTCCCCGCACCAGAAGCAGTCCGCTCTGGGTCTCTTAACCTGCGCGTGCACCACGGATCTCCCAGCTAAACCAGAGGCACCATGGAGCTCCACGCAGCGGCCTACTCTGGCTATTTTAACCCAAAAACGCTGCATGCATGTCCGCGTGGCGCATTTCATATTAACCTGCAGACAGGGTTTTTCCGCGTAAGGCCCCAGAATCCCTCCAGACCCTTGTATCTCCCTGGGCTACTCCAATTGATTTCGTATCCACCCCATGCTGGACTTCCAGGAGAGGAGGGGCGCTTTCACGCGTCACTAGCCCAGCCAAGGCGCACTATTCTGGGGCACAGCAGCGTGACACAGACCCCCCCTAACCTGGAGGTGGGACACTTTTTTTATTTTTTTTCGTTTACCATTAATATTATAATTATTACTATTAATTCCTTTTGTTAATTTCAGCTCTGGATCTCCTAACCTCCGCCTGCACCATGGATCTCCCCGCACCAGAAGCAGTCCGCTCTGGGTCTCTTAACCTGCGCGTGCACCACGGATCTCCCAGCTAAACCAGAGGCACCATGGAGCTCCACGCAGCGGCCTACTCTGGCTATTTTAACCCAAAAACGCTGCATGCATGTCCGCGTGGCGCATTTCATATTAACCTGCAGACAGGGTTTTTCCGCGTAAGGCCCCAGAATCCCTCCAGACCCTTGTATCTCCCTGGGCTACTCCAATTGATTTCGTATCCACCCCATGCTGGACTTCCAGGAGAGGAGGGGCGCTTTCACGCGTCACTAGCCCAGCCAAGGCGCACTATTCTGGGGCACAGCAGCGTGACACAGACCCCCCCTAACCTGGAGGTGGGACACTTTTTTTATTTTTTTTCGTTTACCATTAATATTATAATTATTACTATTAATTCCTTTTGTTAATTTCAGCTCTGGATCTCCTAACCTCCGCCTGCACCATGGATCTCCCCGCACCAGAAGCAGTCCGCTCTGGGTCTCTTAACCTGCGCGTGCACCACGGATCTCCCAGCTAAACCAGAGGCACCATGGAGCTCCACGCAGCGGCCTACTCTGGCTATTTTAACCCAAAAACGCTGCATGCATGTCCGCGTGGCGCATTTCATATTAACCTGCAGACAGGGTTTTTCCGCGTAAGGCCCCAGAATCCCTCCAGACCCTTGTATCTCCCTGGGCTACTCCAGTTGATTTCGTATCCACCCCATGCTGGACTTCCAGGGCTGGAAGGGAGCTGTCCAGCCTCACTAGCCCAGCCAAGGTGCACTATTCTGGGGCACAGCTGCGTGACACAGACCCCCTCCTGTCCTGGAGGTTGGATTTTTTTCTTTTTTTTCTTTTCTTTTCTCTTTTATCATCATCATTATTAATATCATTATTAATATTATTATAATTGTTTTTTGTTAACTTTTTTTTTTATTATTATTATATATTTCTTTTTTTTCCTCCTTTGAGCTACTTCAATTAAATTCGTATCAACCCCATGCTGGAGAACTTAGAAAAAAAAACAAGAATTGTTCCCATGGTAAAGCTGGGATGAGCTACTCCAGCTGATTTCGTATCCACCCCATGCTGGAGAACTTAGAAAAAAAACCAAGAATTGTTCCCATGGTAAAGCTGGGATGAGCTACTCCAGCTGATTTCGTATCCACCCCATGCTGGAGAACTTAGAAAAAAAAATCAAAATTGTACCCATGGTATGGCTGGGATGAGCTACTCCAGTTGATTTCGTATCCACCCCATGCTGGAGGACTTAGAAAAAAAACCAAGAATTGTACCCATGGTATGGCTGGGATGAGCTACTCCAGCTGATTTCGTATCCACCCCATGCTGGACTTCCAGGGCTGGAAGGGAGCTGTCCAGCCTCACTAGCCCAGCCAAGGTGCACTATTCTGGGGCACAGCTGCGTGACACAGACCCCCTCCTGTCCTGGAGGTTGGATTTTTTTCTTTTTTGTCTTTTCTTTTCTCTTTTATCATCATCATTATTAATATCATTATTAATATTATTATAATTGTTTTTTTTTTACTTTTTTTATTATTATATATTTCTTTTTTTTTCCTCCTTTGAGCTACTTCAATTAAATTCGTATCAACCCCATGCTGGACTTCCAGGGCTGGAAGGGAGCTGTCCAGCTTCACAAGCCCAGCCAAGGTGCACTATTCTGGGGCAGAGCAGCGTGGCACAGACCCCCTCCTGTCCTGGAGGTTGGACTTTATAAGTTTTAGTTTTTATTTTATTTGCCAGGAATAATGAATGGAGAAATATCTTAAAGAAAGCAAATACAGTCACATCACCACTGATTTATTTAAATTTTTTTTATTTTTTTACTGTATTTCGTTTGGATCTGAGCACACGTGCACATTGACCGCGCACTTGACGTCTACTTCTCAACGTGTAGGTTAACAATGGTCTTTTCCTTCTGGGTTGTGTCCCTCTATTTGGGGCATACGAAGAATCGCTCTGAGAAGGGTCGCTATCAGGCGTGAAGTCGCTCCCAGAAGAACAGCTTTGAGAAGAGGCGCTATCAGGCGTGAAGTCGCTCCCAGAAGAACAGCTTTGAGAAGAGGCGCTGCCTGGACTGTAGCAGCTCCCAGAAGCTTGATCAGGGCTTGTTGATCCAGTGGCCCGACTGGATGTTGGTGAGGACGGCGAAGGACCGGCAGGGGGGCTGTGTGAAGGCCCGCAGTCCGCTTCCTCCTCAAGACCATCACCTGATGATTCTGACATGGAGAGGAGGGAAGGTTCGGCGGTGTCATGTACCGTAGTATGTGGTGGCTTGACGGCTGCCTCGAAATTCTGACGGATCTCAGCCAGCTCTGACGCGGTGCGGTGGAGCGCGTAGAATTTGTCTGCTGTCCGTGTGTCATGACACATGGTCTTTGAAATGTTGATCCGGTCACTTGGTGACAAAGTATTCCTTGCCTTGAAAAATAGAGATGGTTCTTCAATATTATGCCTTTTAATTTTATGTTTATTACGTGGAAAAGTGATATAATTACTTACGTATGTGGCTATTGATGTCCGGAAATCTGTGAATGTAGGGCGCCCAGGAAATCCCATGTCAAGCCAGGCGGCTTGCATCGGCACGATGAGTTTCTCGATTTTTGTGAAGTTTTCGGTGAAGAGAAGAAGGTCTGTGGGTGGGTTTAGTTTCTGTCTGATGATCATCCACTGCTCCACCCATGAGAATTCCTCTACAGTTAAGTAGAGCTGTGCGGGGCCAAACGCACGGTTGGTTTTGTGTTCCTTCACCTGTGGTGCAAAGGAGAGTGTGTGTTAATGGACATATCGGGACAAGACAGAGAGCGTTTGTCATTCCAATATTAGTAGACTTGCATTGATCACAAAGCCCGCTTGCCCGACGGTGGCTTCCTGCTGGGCCTCATCGACCTCTGACACAGTCATATTCTTTAGAACACCGGTGCGGTGTCCATACAGGCTTGCTAGGTAAACACTTAGATAGCCAAAAAACATTCTTCGCGCCTCCGGGTTGGGGTCCTCAGACAGTCCGTCTGAAAAAAAAATTATGGGGTTAGAACATGGATGTCAGTAACTCAGGTAAGTAATTTAATATAGTACAAATTTAATAAGTCTGACCAAGAAGTTTAGGGATGCGTCTCCTGGCCTGGACTTTACAGAGGTGAAGCTGATGTTTGGAGATTGTTCTGCTCAACTTCTTTTTCTTCACACTTATCTGACGCATGACTACACATGGAGCCAGGCTGGCAATACACTCTGAGATAGCACGAATCACGGCAAACACTTCTCTTCTTGGAACCCTGGACGTACATGGAGGAGTGTCCCTGAAGTAGACCATGAACTGGGACAAATTCACCAGGTAGATCTTCACTGTGTTCTCCGCTTTTCCACCATTCTGCAGATGCTCTGGCCACATGCACAGAAAGAAATAAATGGAATATTTTACATGGGGACATTTTATCTTAACTAAAAGGCATCACAGACATACTTACTGGTATATCTTGGACATATTGGAAAGGAAAGTCCAATTTTGGAAGATTGTCTGGCCCTCGGTTAGAAACGAAAGGAAAGCCATGATTCTACCCACTTTGGATCTTTGATTTTCGATCCTTTTCCTCAGACCACGGGAGCCTTTGAGATGCTGCCAATATCCCGCGATGTATTCCACTGAAAAACAAACAAAAAAAGGTTTCATAATGAAGTTTGATTCTGCGGACTTCCAGGAGGTAAACACGGGTAAATTCGCTCATCACGGCCCAGTTAGAGGCACCTATATTCGGATACAAACTTTAAAAATCATCCTTGCGCACGCATGGATCCATAAACACTTAGAAAATAGTTTAAAAAAAATCCGCGGACTTCCAGGAGGTAAACACGGGTAAATTCGCTCATCACGGCCCAGTTAGAGGCACCTATATTCGGATACAAACCTTAAAAATCATCCTTGCGCACGCATGGATCCATAAACACTTAGAAAATAGTTTAAAAAAAATCCGCGGACTTCCAGGAGGTAAACACGGGTAAATTCGCTCATCACGGCCCAGTTAGAGGCACCTATATTCGGATACAAACCTTAAAAATCATCCTTGCGCACGCATGGATCCATAAACACTTAGAAAATAGTTTAAAAAAAAATCCGCGGACTTCCAGGAGGTAAACACGGGTAAATTCGCTCATCACGGCCCAGTTAGAGGCACCTATATTCGGATACAAACCTTAAAAATCATCCTTGCGCACGCATGGATCCATAAACACTTAGAAAATAGTTTAAAAAAAATCCGCGGACTTCCGGGAGGAACAGGGGGGGGGATCCCGCTGCTGCAGCCGGAACCGAGGCACTATCCTCGGACTACTGTCTGACAGCGCCCCCGTGTGGGTCATGGTTGTCAACACATTTTTTAATAGAAAAATACAGCACGCATGGATCCATAAACACTTAGAAAATAGTTTTAAAAAAAATCCGCGGACTTCCAGGAGGTAAACACGGGTAAATTCGCTCATCACGGCCCAGTTAGAGGCACCTATATTCGGATACAAACCTTAAAAATCATCCTTGCGCACGCATGGATCCATAAACACTTAGAAAATAGTTTTAAAAAAAATCCGCGGACTTCCAGGAGGTAAACACGGGTAAATTCGCTCATCACGGCCCAGTTAGAGGCACCTATATTCGGATACAAACCTTAAAAATCATCCTTGCGCACGCATGGATCCATAAACACTTAGAAAATAGTTTAAAAAAAATCCGCGGACTTCCAGGAGGTAAACACGGGTAAATTCGCTCATCACGGCCCAGTTAGAGGCACCTATATTCGGATACAAACCTTAAAAATCATCCTTGCGCACGCATGGATCCATAAACACTTAGAAAATAGTTTAAAAAAAATCCGCGGACTTCCAGGAGGTAAACACGGGTAAATTCGCTCATCACGGCCCAGTTAGAGGCACCTATATTCGGATACAAACCTTAAAAATCATCCTTGCGCACGCATGGATCCATAAACACTTAGAAAATAGTTTAAAAAAAATCCGCGGACTTCCAGGAGGTAAACACGGGTAAATTCGCTCATCACGGCCCAGTTAGAGGCACCTATATTCGGATACAAACCTTAAAAATCATCCTTGCGCACGCATGGATCCATAAACACTTAGAAAATAGTTTAAAAAAAATCCGCGGACTTCCAGGAGGTAAACACGGGTAAATTCGCTCATCACGGCCCAGTTAGAGGCACCTATATTCGGATACAAACCTTAAAAATCATCCTTGCGCACGCATGGATCCATAAACACTTAGAAAATAGTTTTAAAAAAAATCCGCGGACTTCCGGGAGGAACAGGGGGGGGATCCCGCTGCTGCAGCCGGAACCGAGGCACTATCCTCGGACTACTGTCTGACAGCGCCCCCGTGTGGGTCATGGTTGTCAACACATTTTTTTAATAGAAAAATACAGCAATCAGTGATGTTACTTACAGATGTTTAGTGGGAATTTGGGGTACGCCTTCACCAAACATTGGATGTCCCGGCTTTCCTGCTTTGATTTAGGTCTGGTGATGCTCTGTGGCTCCTCATCAGGAGAGGTAGATCCAGAGACCACCGGGGCATCTACGTCCACCCCAGGAACCGTGCATGTGGATCCCTTTTGGAGGTCCTGTTAAATAAAGGTTCAGTGTTAAGTTTTCTGGTTCTGCCGGTACAACCAGGCCTGAGCTATGGAGCTATCATGCCCAGCAGATGTGCTCTGGTCCCGGGTAAAGTTGCTAAATAAACATTTTACACACCTCCTCCAGTCGTTTGATTGCCTTTTTTGCCCTTTTTGCCCATCTGTGCTGGTAAAGCAATTGCTTCCTTAGTTGCCCCAAGTCTGATATAAGCTGAAGGTTCTTTGCCTCGACCTCTTTGCAGGAGGTGCAGGATGTATCATCATCAAGGGGTCCTGATGTTGGATGATGCTGACCTGCTTCCTCTCTTGCTCTTGGGTCCATGTGCAAACGTGACACCATGGGAGGGCTTGGGTTTGTGGCGCTCAGGGCTCCCAGCATATTCACCGTTACCTGGTACTTCAAACCATTAATCACCTGGGCCTTCCTCTCCCCATCCATCTCCGGGTGACCTTGCTCCATATGCATGTCCAGCCTTGTGCTAGCATAACGGCAGCCATCCACTGGACAGGGCATTTTTCTGATATTGATTCTCCCGTTACTGAACCTGATCAATATCTTCCGCTCGTCTGAATTTTTAATGCCGTGATTATACCTTAGGTGTTTGCCTATATAGGTAAATACAGAATGACAGAGCGGGCAGCAAACACTCTGCTTGGGGGGCGTCATGTTGATATGTGAATCTGAAAAATAGGATACAATAACATTAGATTTATTCATTTCCCAAACCCAGGAACAGAGCCCCCTTTCCCCGCATAAAATGGCGACACAAGGACCCCCCCTATGCTTCAAACTAAAGGCAACTTACCGTGTAAGTCGGTTGAAGGTGGAGGGGGAAAGTCCGCGTGGACACCGGTTCACTCTGCTCATCGGTCAGATGTTAATTAACACAGTAAGTAATTACAGCTGCGTTCGGCTCAGGCGACCCAGAGTACGGTCAGTGACCGCAGGCGTAGCCAATTAAGCATCCAGAAGCAGGGGAGACACACTGAGAAGCCTGCTCCACCTCACACACAGCAAGGAGCTCTCAGCACCAGCCCTGCACCTACCTGCCTACCTACCCCAAATGTCAAAATTCGGTCTCCCTGATATTATGGTGCAGTTCATGACAATTCATCGCATTTAACATATGACATTTGGGTAAAAGGGGCCAAATCGCCTAACCCTAGTTTTGTGTCTTTAGGGAAATGATTCTTCACTTTTATCAATATAGCTAAACTAACTATTGCCATCATGCAAGTTTTACAAATGCACAAGGTTTTATCGAGTGAAAACATTTCAATCTGTTTGTCACTGCTGTTGGATGGGCCTATATTGTAGCTTGTTTGACGAGCTTTAGCTCAAAAGTGTGTCAACTCTAAGAATCTTACATCTGGACTAAAAATGGAAAGCCTGTTGTTCATGCCAGGAATCACAGTCAACACTGGGAGCTGAGCACCCCTAAAGGTCAGATCCTAGAATTGCCCCTGATCACCACCAACAGGATAAGAAGCTGGTTCAGTAGTAAAGCAGGTTAAATTAACCTTGTGGTATAGGTAGAGTATCTAATAGTAGAGTCGGGAGTCCTAATTTTCTGAACTAAATGATACCTGCAACCGCAGGTGTATCTATTAGCATGTTTACCACTTCCTGTAGATTAACTATCACTTTATCACTTAACCATGTTCTTAGTATACACCCCTTTGCCTGCACCTGGTTGTGTACAATTTTAAAGTGCATAGCACTGACCTTACTTGAAGAAGGAAAACTGAAAACTTACAAAAAGGTTGTATTTTCTGTCTAAACTTGGTCTAAATTTCTCCTGCACTTGGTTGTTTATATTATTTTAATGGAATTTGACTTTCAAGGTTTACCAACATCCAAAAAATGTAATTCAAACTGCATTTGCTTTGATTTACTTTTTACTTATACTTTTTATTAAATTACTTGAGTACATCTATTTTTACAGTAATTTTTATACTTATGTACAAGACATTTCAGATACTTTAAGACTTTTACTCAAGTAACATTTCAGTCCGTGACTTGGACTTTTACCAAAGTCATATTTTGGAAAGGTACTTATACTTTTACTTGACTTCGAGATTTCAGTACTTTATACAACACTGTCATTTTTATCTGCCCTCTCCAGGTAATGTACTAAGGTGACCATCCACTGATTTAGCGCCATAGCTTCACCTGCAACAAGCCTTTCCATTTTTTCTTTAACAACCTCGGTCTGGCCCTTTACCACAGCCTGCTTAAACAGCTTCTGCAGCGTGTTTGACAATGGACAAGATCCTGTCTGTTCTTCCCATACTTTCAACATTCTGTTTACATATGCTTCAGCTGCCTCTCCTGCATGACGTGTAGTGTCACTTGAAAGGTTAGAATCCGTCCTTACCGGATAAAACATCCTAAGGATGTTCCAAAGTCGATATGCCACCGGATCCAAAGGAGGAGTAGCTCCAAGGTTACTAGTTTAAACACAATCCTCAATGGCGTATATTTCAAGCGGTTCCTGGTAAGCTGATAAAGCAGTTCTTGCACCACCAATAGCTAACACATGTCCGCTAAAAAGCTTCAGAACCTCCATTATCCAAACGTGTGCCCCTTTCCTCGGATTAGGGAGCTTGTTCCTCAACAAAACACCATCAGCACATGATAAAGAGTTGTGACTGTCTGCACCTGTCCTGCAGCATAAGTTTGAACTAACGGCATCTGCACATTTGACTTTGTAACAGAATTTGAAGGACCCGTTTCCTTATCGGAACGCAGATGGTATCTGGGACCCGATGTATCCATGGGCTGGGAGTAGGCTGCCTTTTTCTGCCGTAGCATGTTTGGAGGATATATATTGTACCCCCTTCCCTTTGCTTGTTCTGTTTTTTTCAGGTATTTGGATGCTGTCGTCTGTGGACACGAGTATTTGATCAATTAAATCGGAGCACTAATCTATTCTGGAAGACATGTTAGTCTCATGCTGGGCTGCTGCCCCAAGGTCAAGCAGCATTTCTGATCCTTTACTCTTTGATATGCTTTCCCGTTTTTCCTCTTTTAACCCCCTGCTTTAATCAACCCTTTGTTTTACCTGTTTCCTTTCAGTATCTAGTTTGTCAAACTGTAGCTGCAGCTCCAATCTTTTTCTCTCTATTTCTATCAAATCCTTCCGTGTCGCGTTATCGCCCTTTTCTGCCCTGTAATCGTGTCTCTTGCAGCGCGTGTCATCGGATTCTATATAATTTGTGTCATCTGATACTGTAGTTTTAAGGGCGTGTCTTACCGCCTGTTCTATTGTATCCCACAGCAGGTCTTGTTTGTGTTTGCATTAAATGCATAATGCATTTAATGCAAACGCATTAAAGGCATTAAACCCTGTCTACTGTTAAGATATCAACTGGGTCAGTGGAGCGACCAGCTTGACGTAGGAGCTGCATGGCACACTTAGATTGCACCGGACACAAGGAAATTACTCATCTGTCAGATAGCGTCCCGGAGGTGACACAGTTTCTTTACTGATGTCACAGTTTGGATGTGTACAGCCCTTGCATGGGTGTGTACCTATTCCTATATAATGTTTGTGTGATGAGCAATCGGAGCTTCTTGCCAACCAAGAGCCCATCAGCGCTAATGTGTAACTGTTTCTATGTCTTTAGTGGATAAAATATAACTAAAAGTATACGTGTCTGTTTTATGCGTCCTACATCCAAGGTAATATGTAAGTGGGGGTCGCCTGACGGGTAAAAAGAGCTGGGTCCACTTAGGGTGTTCACCGCCGACAGGGTGCGGTAGCTCTTAACAAACTGGTGTTTCCGCCTCGGACCCAAAAGGCGACATACCGCATTCCGTTTTCCGGCCAGGATGTCATTCTAGAAGAAAAACACACAATTGCCCTACAGAAAGTAAGGCGATTCCATTTTAAATATATCCAGTGTGTTTTGCTTCCTGGAAAGGCCGACCTTTTGTATTACTTGAGGCAGAGAAATGGTTTAGATAAGCCGGTTGCAAAGGCGTCAAGGAGTACCGTGTGAATTTCCCACGTGGGTATACAAGGTTAATGTCCTAATTTGTGTTGGTTCCCACAAATTGAAGTATCGTGTAAGAGTAAAAGTGGGTTTTAGAGTCCCTTATTGCACGGAAGCCAACCTAAAATTCTTCGTTTTCACGGGATAAAAAAAGCTAGCCTTTTCGAAAAATGGAACGTCAAGGGCATTAAGGTTAAAGGCCCAAGTCCACGAGGACGGATTCAATAAGCTCCATTGCCGAAGTCAAGTTTTCAGCTTAAACGGTCCATAGTTTCTCCTAAAGAGACCTAAAACTACCAACTCGGACGCACTGGGAAAAAAAGAGGGTACATACAGAATTCACTGAAGTTTGGCCAGAAAGGGTGTATATGTGTCACACAGTGGAAATTTGTTTTATTTTGATAGTGTGATTATGTAAATATGTGTGCATGATTTCTCTTGTTTTACTGCATGATTTTACTGTTGTGTTGTGTTAGGATATTAACGAGGTCAAGTGGAACGAGCTGTTTATCCCGGAGCTGCATGGCACACTTAGATGGCACTGACCCAATGATGGCACATATCTATCAGATACCACCCCGGAGGTGACACAGTTTCTCTGCTGATGTCACAGTTTGGATGTGTATAGCCCTTGCATGGGTATGTACCTAGATCCCTATATAATTTTTGTGTGATGAGCAATCGGGGCTTCTTGCCGATCAAGAGCCCATCAGCGCTGGTGTGACTGTAACTGTTTCTCTGTCTTTACGTAGATAAAATATAACTAAAAGTATACTTGCCTGTTTTATGCGTCCGACATTCAAGGTAATAATTAAGTGGGGGTCGCCTGACTGGGTAAAACGAGCTGGGTCCACCGAGGGTGTTTCACCGTAGACGGGGCACGGTGAAAACAATAACAAATTGGTGTCTCCGCCCGGACCCAAAAGGCGGCGTACCACCTTCCGTTTTCCGGCCAGGACGTCATTCCAGAGGAAAAACACACAAAAAGGTAAGGAGATTCCATTTATCTCCTAGTGTCTTTTTCTTCCTGGAAGGGCCAACTTTTTGCACTCCTAAAGGCAGAGAAAAGTTTGAGGATAATTGTTTGCAAACGTGTCGATAAGAACTTGGGATTTGCGTGCGGTCACAGCGGTGAAAGTCCGGGAGACCCTGGCCAGGTCTCTGAAAATACTGTGAACCTTGATAAGTCGGGTTTAGAGGGTCCCCTTGTTAGGTACAGAGGAAAATAAGTCTTCCTCTGTGTCTAGCATAAAAGCAGCCATTCTGACAGGCACGCCATTACGCGTGGCTTCTAAAAGATCAAAGAGCCGTTGGATTTTTGGTTTCGATAGTTCCAAAAGTTCTCTTAAAGAACTTTAAAAGCAGCTAATCCAATTATATTTAAAAATAGGTACCTATAGAGTGAGTAAGAGTTGGATTTTTGGTTTCGATGGTTCCAAAAAGTTCTCTTAAAGAACTTTAAAAGCAGCTAATCCAATTATATGTACCTATAGAACGCGTAAGAGTTGGATTTTTGGTTTCGATGGTTCCAAAAAGTTCTCTTAAAGAACTTTAAAAGCTGCTAATCCAAATATATTTGAAAAAGATAAGTAAAAAGGTAAGTACAGAGTTAACTGAAGCTTGGCTTCTTATAAGAAACCGTGACCAGTTGTAGAAACAGGAAGACCGGAATAAACCCGTGAGCTGGACGCGCACACAACCAGCAAGACTGGAGAAAGATTAAAGATAAAATGAAAAAAAAAATAAAACAGAGACGTCTCGCAGAAGACTACGCGCAAGCTGTCTGTCTGATATTGTTGTCTTCGTCATGTCTTGTACAACATATTGTGTCTGTTGAAATTAGATCATTGAGTCGGAGTGAGTGGAGGAGAGACTGCTTGGATGTGCGGATATTGAGAGTGTGTGTGTGTGTGTGCGCAAATGGGTCTTTGTGTGTAACTGAGGTTACTCTTGAGGAACAAGTAAAACGTGTTCATCACGGAGGAAGCATTTGATCAAAATATTAGTGAAAATAAATAGGATTTTGCAAAATGGATATCAATGGGAGGACAGAGATGTATTTGTGTTTTTTGGCGCAGGAAGGTGTTCAAAGTGTAACCAGTTGGTCGGGGCAGTTGGATTAAAAAGAAAAAGAAAAGCGAAAATTTAATAAAATTAATGAAAAAGGAAACGGAAATAGAACTAAAAGGGCGTTGCACCGGGGAAGCGTTTACGTGGGGACCGACTAGGACTTCCGTTGTGGATAAAATTGTTCGTAACTACTAAATGCGACGTATAACTTTCAAAAATTGGTAAGCGTCCATGTGTCTGCAAAACAAAGAGTTGTATCCTTGCGGGGCTGAAGAGTAAAACCGTGTTTGGACGAAACATTCGGGCGTCGTAGCCAGCGTACTCTTTCCACTTTTAAACTAAGCGGGAACTTAACACATTGAAAACATCTTTTGGCGTTGCCACAGACATTTAAAAATTATGAAAACACAGAACTATTCAAGATAGTGAAAAAAAACAGGCCTGCATGTGTTTGTCTGTCTGAATGTCATTGTTTGTATGTAACTGTACGTGTGTATGTATTGTATGTAGCTAAACGTTCATCTGTGTGAATTAATTCGGTTAAAATTAATGTTCATGGTTTCAGAATGTTCATTTGTTTTGGGAGAACTGCAGCTCCGTAATTCAAATGACATTTTAAGCATGGACTATGTTAACTAAACGGGAAAGGAAAAGGGAGACTTCAACAAGAAAGTTTGTTTTCTTCCCACATTAAAAATCTGGCCAAATTAAATTGTTACACTGAAAGATTAACATGGCTTGAACGAAAAATATTTAAGCTTTGTTAGAAATTGAAACTGGTAATAATCCGTACATAAAGCTTCTTGAAGTTTACTGTATGAAATTAGATCCTATCACTTGTTTTCAGCCCTACAGCAATAAAATTACTGAGATCTCATTGCTTGTAATTATAATGATTCATCACAAACCAGTCCATTTGAAAGGAGTTTAGATACACATGATCTTTAAATTAAATAGATGTAAAAAAAACTGTGCTTTGGGTTTGAAGAAAACTGTCTGGAACTAAATATGGTTGCTTTTCTTAGGGCTTTCTATTTATTTATCTATTTTATTTCCTTTTTACTTGGAATTTGAATGCAACTAAAGAGACATTTAGAGAATATCATGAAGGCCACACTTAGTGCATAATCAGTTACAAAATCATCTGATGTTATTAGTACTGAGCTGAGGCGAACCTCAGAGGGACAGTTTAACCTGAAACAGGACAAAAGATATGATAAAACAAATCTGACCATGATGTAAACATCGAAATGTGATTTTGAAACTTGGTCAGTGTATTGTTTCTGGGGCACGAACAGAATATCAACAAAAATGAGGGCAGTTCCAGATTTGAACGGGTTAAAGTTGTAATTCTAATCTTGTTTTTGTTTTGGACGGTATTTTTGAATCTGAATCACGGGGATAGAGACACTAGAAGTTCATAAAGTTAAAGAGAAAATCATTGCTAGTGCTCACAAATAACTAACTCATGTCACTTTAAGGAAGTAGATCAGTAGAGATTTGGGATGTTGTGTATATATATTGAAAAGCATTAATAATTAAATTTGCATGATCAAAAGGACTAGAAAGAAATCAAAATAATGCTATAACACAATAATCTATTGGAACAAGACAGATTATGCTCCTTGGGAGACATTTTATTTTTGTTTTTTTTATTGTTTTATATATATATATATATAGGTTATTTCTTTGTTAAATGATTCATTTGCATTCATTTTTGCATCACCAGTGGCAAAACAGTGACAACATTCAAGGTTGCTCGGCAGATAATTCAAGAGAAGGAGATGTTTTAATACAAAGCGCTGAAAGAAAAGGAACAAGAGATTCCTACCTCCCCTGGACCAACCAAGAACTTAGACATCATGTTAAGAACCAAGACACTAAAAAGACCAGGTTTTCTTTAGTCACCTAATACACTAACAGAATTGTTTTTTTTCTGAGTTACTTCTTTCCAATGATGGGAGATAAAGCTGCAAAGCCACCTTTGTTCCAACAGAAGACTCTGGAAAGTGAGCTCTTTCAGGTCGTATGGTAAGAAGTCATGATCTAAAATAGAAATGCAGGAATTGACAAAGGTGACTAAATTATGCTAAGTTTTAATCAACTTAGACACCAGGTAATATGGAGACCTTCTAGCGGTAGAAAGGTGGCTTTAAAAATTTTTTATGTACCCCTTCCCACTGCTGCCCTCTCCACTGACTCACATTAACATTTCTATCCTGTTTACTGCCTTTTTTCTTGCAAAGAAACCTGGTCATATATAATTGGAATGTGCTAACAGAGAGATTTTAGTCTCTTTTCTTAGGCATTCTCAGAGACAAGTTAGTACCAAGCGGTGCCACAGTGGTCCAGGGGACGGAGAAAAAAAGGTGATGTACTTGACTCCTGCCTAATCCAGTTTTTAATCAAATTTTGGACAAAAATTTGCAATTTTTACAGAAGCTGCATAGAGGTTTAATGGGGAATGTGATGCTACAAGGTTAAGAAAAATCTGTTTTTTTTATTATTGAACTTAAACAAAGAGGTTGAACTATCTAAAAATATTTTGCTTGGATAAATTTTTAAGGGATCAAGATCTGGGGTAAAGGTGAAGAACTAGAAAACTAGAGGGCGAAAAAAAGCTGAAGTAGGCATTACAGCAACAGTTAATAGCATAAACTAATCAATGAATGAACGTGTGAGCAAGCCAATTTTTCAATATAAGCAGAATAAACTCTAAACCTTATTGTTCAAGCGAAGGAGAAATTGTGAGCACAACATTTACTGGGTATCTTAAAGTAAGCAGAGGCGCAAATAAGAACCAAATAATTAGGATGCCTGTAAAATCTGCCACTCCGGCAGACATCAATAAAGCACCACAAAGGTTAAAGATTTAAATGGCTAAAACTGCAATATTAGAATAATGACTTATTCTACTAACTAATATGGGTAAATTAGGGATTAAAGCACCGGTGAAAATACTTTGGAATTGTACGCAGTTACCAAAAAGGTTTGAGGAGACTTAACATCTCTCTGTTTGAACACAAAATAGCACAATAGTTGTCCTTTAACTAGAAGTTAAAACATCCAGAAGGAAAAAACACATAAACATAGTTTAGCCATCTTTTAGCCTAGAGGTTTTTTAGACCAGGATAATCTAATGATTATCCTCTTGCGTACATACAGAAAAGAAATGAGGTCAATTAGATTATTTGGACGTTTGGTATCTGGTCAAGACAGCAGAAGCGACTCCTGGACACAAGATGATGATAGGAGGATAACATGATATTGAACATGATATCAATGCATGAAGGTTGGCCCTGAGGAACATCAGAGCTGCAATGGCACCCGACAGTGAAACTCCTGCTGTGCTACAAAACATCTTGAACAGGACTATGCATGACTGCTTTGCTTTACAGGTGATGGAATTTAACTACAAGGTTTCACAAACATGACATGGAGAGGTTGGCGTTCAGGAAACGCACCTAGAACACACTCTTGGACTCTTAACGACAGAACATTTGAAAATGGGGATTCAACAATATGCAACTTTGGGTTAATGGGCTCGAAAGCGGGACACTAAAGAAGAGATAAACTGAAAGCCTGGGCTTACGACGAGAGACATTTCACAGACAGGGAGTGTGGGACACCCAGGAATAGCTGCTGTGGTTTGAAAATGTCAGAGATTTGTCGCAGGTGGTGGAGTGTTTCGATGACCCAGGCACTTGGAACCAGGTTGGATCAAGGAGATGATGTCGTGTTCCCACAGGGATTACCTGTAACCTAACGCTGACTGTGAACATTTTTGTTTTTGGGTTGCTGGGGTTGCCAAGAGGAGCATCGGAGATGACTTTCTCTATCCTGACCAGGTTCACACTTAAACACAAAGAACATAATTATACAGGCCTAAACCAATACGGACACAGAGACGTGTTCAATCAAAGAATTCCTATAATCCACGGATTAAAATGCAGATACTAAGGCTGAACAAAGAATTAGAAGAAGGGCAAAACTTAATGCTGATCATTTACCAACGGGTGGTCAATATTTAAGAGGGTTTAAAGGAACTGCACAGTTCCTTCAATAATCACAACAGACAGTGATTGATGAAACAAAAGGCAAATTCTAGAATGGGGATTTTTAATCTGCTGGGACAAGACAGTGCAAACATAAAATAAGGATTCATAGATCACTGGGTGATTATAATTTAACGGATACATATCCTAAATTTGTAAGAACGCAGAAAAATAGTTAATAATAATAATAGATAAATGAAAATGTAAGAAAATCACTCGGAGTAATGTCTGCTTAAAGTTTTTCAAGGGTAAACTAAATACATGAGAACAAGAACAAGATACCTGTTAAAGGGTTGGTTTACTTGGGGATAAAATTATGCTTGGATGTATTATCAATTAAACTAATGTTGAATGACTGAAAAAAGTTTAAAGACTCATAAAAAACACTGCCTAGAGCAGTATGGAGCTTCTTACATGGTCAGGGGGCGATGTGTTTAATAAGCAACAATGAGTTACTGCTCACAGCATACTACAGTTTAAAGGTTTGTTTCAAACAAGATTCAAACAGGGGGACATAAAAAACAACCAGGATTGCTTACAGAAGCTATCTGTTAAAACAAGCAGAAATGATTAAAAAATAAGAAAATAATGGGGTTAGAATTGCTCTTCGCTTTGTGTGAAAGGCGTATTCAACTAGAAGTCTTTTGGTTTGATGCACGTCAAGCTGAAACTGATTCAAAGAACTACTTCCTGTCTCTGCCCTGGGCTACGCCCACTTCCTGAATAGCAACCAATCACGGCTTTATGTGCGCTAGGGGCATGCACAACATTTCCTTTTTCTCAGCTGAGTTTTTCAAAATAAGACAAGAAGTACATGGGGTTGCTTCTGAGTACCAACACAACAATATTCTGGAAATGTATACAGTAGAGCTTTCTTTTACAAACTTAAGGGTTTTTCTGTTGGGCTTTTTAGAAAAATGTGAAGTATTTTAGAGCTGATTCTGCAAGAAGTTTCTGAAAGGTTTTAATACAATTCCTCGTATGCTAAATAAGTTGAGATGAACCGTGTCACAGTAGCCATGAAACATATGATGATAAATTTCTGTTGCAGAGATTTTTCAACTGTTGGACACTGTAAGGTGAGACACACATAGGAACATTTTTGGTTAAGAATTATAGGGAAATGTTGCTGCAGATAAAGTTGAACTTTCAGATTTCTCCTTTTATATAAGATTAATGCAATATCTAATGATTACAGTAAAGGAGGTTAAGCTAAGAGCTATACAATCTTGTTTCACAATAATTGTGAACGGAAATATCTGGATGTGAAAGTGTTTGAAGAAGGCAAATGACACAAGATTGGAAGTCTTGATAACACTAATTACACCTTGTTTCTGTTCTTCAACAGTAAACAAGGCCTGGTGTCTGCCAACCATCTTCACAGAGCATTTTACTTGGGATAAAATGCTTATTCCCTGAAAAAGGACAGAACGCTTATTACCATCCAACTAAATCGTTTTTGTCCATGCTGAGGAACAAGAAAAGGACTTAAGAAGTTTGGGAGTAACATGCCAGAGAACTATGATTTTAAAAAAAAGTTCTTCTTTCTTTTTGCCACAAAGGAGCAATTGCCTGAGAACTCTGAGCTGACCACTTATGCGCAAATAGATTCATGCCTGCCACGTGCTCAGACTGGCCTGACGTTTTTCACTTGCGTTATTGACGTACAGACTCTTTTTATATCACAAAACAGATTTTTTTCTCTTCTTTTTTCCTTTCTCTTTTTTCCACTGACTTCCATCACCATGTTTGGGTTTATGTGTTATAATGTTTATACTGTGATGTTGCATTATGTTGATCGCTATGGTTTTATGATTAAGAATGGAAACTCTCTGTTACAGACACACACACCAAGACCTATAGTTCTTGCAATCTTTTTGCTTTGTTATATAGAGAACCAGGATCTGATGGCTATCACAGATCCATAAATTACTCGGTAAGGCTAATTTTTAGATTCAATACAGGGTGTCTTCTCGCTCAGATTGGCCCAGAGTGGGAGTGCCCTAGACTGGGCTCTATCGGGTTTTTTACCATTTCTTAGAGAGATGGGGTTTTTCTGCTGGAGGCTCAGCCCGCCCTGTGATGCCCCCTACTTGTACTCTTGGATTTGTTAGGTTTCAAAGTGATGGATGTTTGTCCATGGGAATGGAGAGTGGAGGACCAACTAGGAGGTTTCTTGGGGTGGAGGTAGAGTAGACAAATTTGGCCTTGATTAATGAACAGTCTTAGCTTACCTAGTCTAAAGTAAACTTAAAATAATGTATGCATAGGAACCTAAAACAAGCCTAGCTCAAATAGTTGAACCCTAAATTGTAGATAAAATGCTTGGACTGTGGTCTTGACTAAAAAATGCTGAATTATGAAGTATTCATGCTGATTGATGCTAAGATGTTTCCATTGAGGGTTGTCTGGCCCCGTTCTTGGAACTGTTTTCGTTGTGATGTGCCTTTGGGGCACACCAACGGGGGGGGGGGGGGGTGTTTTTTTTACACACCAGCAGAGATTGTGTGACCCCAGAGACTGAGCCGCACTATCGACTGCCATGGAGATCACGGATGGATGTACTCTGGAAGCCAGAAGCTGACGTGCTTGGATTGCTTGGACTGGACGGAATGACCAACTGTTCTGGGAGAGGGACAGCCTGAGAGCTGTCGTTCCACTGGTTGATCATCTTTGGTGATGTGCCATTTAGGCACATCATCAGGGGGTCTGTTAGGATATCAACGAGGTCAAGTGGAACGAGCTGTTTATCCCAGAGCTGCATGGCACACTTAGATGGCACTGACTCAAAAGATTGGCACATATCTATCAGATACCACCCCGGAGGTGACACAGTTTCTCTGCTGATGTCGTCTCTGAGAAGCTGTGGACATCACTGCCTGTCTCTGGCTCTATGAACTCTCGCTCCAGGCCGTCAGCTCCTGCCATCACCTACACCCCTGTTCCTGTGCAGACCTGCCTCCCTGGTCACGTCATCCACCACCCATCAATCCTTCAATAAAATTCTTAATTTTAGTCCCGTGTGTTGTGGTTCTGGGTCCATCTGTAAACAAATCCTGACAGCGCTAAGCTACCAACTTAGTGCATACGTATTTTGGAGTTGCAGGGTTCAGAAGCGCCGTTTGGCTCTATTTTAATACCGTAAATGAAATCAAGCTGTATGTTTTGTAAAAAGCCGGTTAAATTCAGTGGAGACACAAGAAATGTATCTAAGCATGTGAAAAACCATGGGCAAGAAACGTAGAGCGACAAACAGAAGAGAGGAGACGAAACTTCTCTCATTGCCCCGACAGACCAGACCCACAGACTGACGTCACTGACTGAGGCGTCTCAGTCCTCCAGAAAATATCTAGGTAGATCAGAGTGGTCATCTTCAGCAGCAGTTCATGTTAACTTTCAAAGTAGATATTATCTATCATATGTTACTGGAGCCCACACTGCCATGGTCTGCGTCTGCCTCCTCACTTACAGCTCTCCCTAATACTCGACAGTGGCCTTGGCATAAGACAAAACAAAGACAGTCTATCCTAGACAATCAACTTCCCGCACAGTAGCTACGCAGCATTTGGCCTTGGCAATCAGCAGGCCCATGCTCACATGTCCGAGTGGCGTGAAGCCATAGTGACTTCAGAATAATACTTTAACACTGGCTTGTCCAGCCACCCTCTCCTTCAGAGTCCCACGCAGGAAGTGAACTGAAGATAGAGGTGTAGTCGGAAGGGATCGTCTGTAGGAAGTGGTCTGGCTCAACAGTAGGGGCACCCCTGCGTGGAGGCTGTCTCTGCTTTGATGGGTGAAATTCCTTTCGGTTCCTCACCCATGGTACATGATCAGAATTCAATCTGACTTCATTCCTTCTCTCATCATGGCTGTAATATCATGGCACTACATAAACAATCTACTCCACGAAACAACTCTGCTACCGAGCAGAGTTTGCTAGGGGTAACTCTGAGTTTTTCTTACTTCTAAGCTGAGATCTGCACAAGGAAGTGTCAGAAAAGGTGTGTCCTTTTCTGGAGAAGCCTGTATGCTGGAGCGCAAATACTCCACAATAATCTGTTTGGAGAGGCTGATAAAACCACAATTGTCTCATCATTTCTGTATTAATATATTTTTTAAGTGTCACTCTATCATTGATTTACCTCAATATTCTCAGCCCGCACATCGCTCTTCTAACATAGCGATGGGATGCTCTCAAGTTCTGAACAATTTATTTGTGCTGCTCTTTGTTTTTATGCCAATAACAGCTTTTTAATAACACAGGTGGTGCGGAAAATATTTCAAAGGCAGCTGTATTATCGCGCTGTCAGGAATGTCACTGTTGCAGTCAGTTATACTAGAATTTAATGGTTCTCCATAGTCAGAAACCCCACAAGATTAATAAAAGAACTACACAGAATGAAAGCAATATTTATTCTGTATCAATTTTTGAGACTTCCAGCTCTAATTTTTCATTCATATATTTGATGTTCCATTCATATTTTTCCCTCTAACACTGTTAGGGCTGCGGCACATTTCACCTATGCCCCCCCCTTTTGTCTGTAGGAAAGAAACAATGAGTGTGTCATGATTTGTCTTGGATTAACCCAGAACACAGCACACACACACAGAGCTGGTTTCCACAGTTTATTGAAGCAGCAGGAAGTGGACGATGAAAGCCAAAGTCATTTTACCAGACGGAGGTTGCAGGGGTACAGGAACTGGCAGACGGGAACAGACCGGAGCACACAGGAACAGGACCAGGACACGAGCAGGAACAGGACATGCATGATGTTCAGGAGACCGGTAACCAGGGACAGACTAAGGAGACTTTATATAGTGGTGTGTGCAGGTGGAATGAGTCCAAGGTTGATTGCAGCTTGACAGGTGTGCCTAATCAGGGCTGCAGTGGAGAAAGAGCCTGAAATGTTCAGAGTGCAGCTTTCAGACTGCATCATGACAGAGTGTAGTTTGAAAATACTGCTTTAATTCTCCATCAAATACCACTCATGCATTTATTTTTTCCATAATTCTCTGCCGCAATTCACTTTTTCAGCAGCACCAGCATTGTTTGTTTTTGGTAGTTATGGTTTAATATTTTTCAGATGCCTTCATTAAAGATTTCTTGTTCCACTCTTGGGAAATACACACTACTTCCTGGTGTGGCCATGTGAATTCTGTTATCTCGTTCCATTGACGAGGGCTTCTTTCATGCATGTGCTTATCTCAGGGTTAATATGATGCTGAGTTAGTTACCTGATTGATATCACCTGTTCTGAAATGGGAAAACAGAGTATGACAGCGTGAGGTAGAAATACTCAGAGTAGCTGCTTTCTACTGAGGGTAGATCGGCCATTCCTTCTGAAGTGAAGTACCTAAGTGTAGTATAGATGTTTTGTAAACCCACATTTTATAAAAACGTCAGCTGAACTTTAAGAAAACCTCTGGCGAATATCAAATAGGATACGCTGTTGCTATCTCGTGGTCCATTGGGCGAGAGGCAGGGCACACCTGGGCAGGGTGCTAGTCCATCAAAGGGCAATTCAGAAACACACAGGAAAGAAAACCATGCAAACACTCATACCTAAGGGCGGTTTGGAGAGACCAATTAACCGAACAGTCATGTTTTTGGACTGTAGGAGGAACATGCAAACTTAATCCGGAAAGACCCAAAGCGAAGATTTTAACGGACATTCATGTTGCAAGGTACACTGTGCAGCCCTACAAATTAGAAACATTTTAATAATTTTATTAAAACATATACCACTTTTTCGAATCATAAGATATACTGTTTTTGCTGTATCTATCAATATTGCATATCAGTAATAAAACTGCATTGCAACTACTAACTTTGTTTTTGTTTTTTCAAACTGGAGATAAAGAGATTCTGTCATTCTTGGCCATGCATACACATGCATAATCACACTGAGATAGACAGATATAGTATGAATGTCTTGCTGTGATCTATGTGAGGTTACAGTTAAATCCTGGGGTTAATAATGGAGCTGTCAGTTTGATGTGCATACCTGTGTGTGTGTGTATTGTCTGTGTGAGTCATTAATAGCGTGTTAGCTGCTATTAGAGTTGATAGTTTTGTGCCAAGAGGGTTGACTTGCTTCTTGTCAGTCTGTTCAGGCATAATAATGTTGCAGCAAATAAACGAGGAGTATGTTAGGATACAATATGTTAGCATTTGTATTTCCAGGTGTTATCCATATTATCTATTTATGTTTAGAGTTCTTTTAAAATTTAAGCAGAACAAATTATCAGTTAGCTGATTGTAGCATTATTTATATTAAATGAAAGAAAATAGTTATTTCTGTTTTGTTACTTATCTGTACAACCATTATGTAAAATGATTGGAACAGTTTCCACTGTTTGAATACATAACATTGTTATTTTAAAGAAATACATTATGCAAGGTATTTCATCCATCCATCCATCCATCATCCATTTAGTTGTAACAAAAAAGAAATATTTTTTACTGTACTTAACAGTGTTGTATAAAGTACTGAAATCTCAGAACCAGGCTAAGTTAACCTACAGGAAGTGGTAAACCTACTAATAGATACACCTACAGGTATCATTTAGTTAAGAAAATTAGGCCTCCAGCTCTACTATTAGATGCTCTACCTATACCTCAAGGTTAATTTAGCCTGCTTTACTACTGAACCAGCTTCTTATAAAAATTTATCCTGTTGGTGGTGATGATGAACAAGCCCAGGCAAGTCCCGACTTTGTTGGCAGTGAATCAGTAGTTGGGGTCGCTTTTTTTGTAACGAGTAACTAAACCAAACATTGAAAATGTATCGGAGTAAAACTATGCAATTAAGTTCAGAAATATAGTGAAGTAAAAGTAAAAGTTATCAAAAAAATGTATACTCGAGAAAAGTATAAAGTACTCCAAAATATACTTAAGTACAGTAGTGAAGTATTTTTACTTCGTTACTATAAAGCACTGGTACTTAAGTACAATTTTGATATATCTGTACTTAAATTCTGTCAACCTTCACTTTCACTCCCCTACATAAGAATTATATGATTTTATTTAATGTAAATAGAAAAAGTGAAAAAAGGTGGTGATTTTTGGTGACATTTTATGTACAAAAATGCCTTACTTGTAAAGTTGTTGATAGTTTAATTATAGATGATGTAATGGCGAGCTTGACTATTCAGATACAAACTAACAAAGATGGGCTCACACATTGAGGAATTTATAAATAGTATGTCTAAAGTACTGGGAAAACTAAATAGAAATAATTTTTTGTACGTGGAGATTTTAATATTGCTTTAGTAAAGTAGAGGACACATTAACAAATGATTTTCTAAATAAAATGTTTACCTATGGACTAAGACCTGTAATTAATAAACAAAGAAGAATAACTCAAGCAAGTTCTACTCTTATAGATAACACTTGTACTAACTGTCATGATGCAGCCTGGATGGCTGCTCTCTGGCCATTTCCTGCCTCCTCCTTTCCCCAGCCCTGATCATCTTCAGTCATACCAAACAACTAGCCTGTCTAACTCCAGTTCGCCTCTGTCTCCTTCACCACCAAGCCTGTCAGTTCCAGTTCTCGTCCGTCACGTCTTGCTTCTCGTCTGTCAAGCTAAGTACGTGTTTGCTGCACTCAGGCCAGCTGACAGCTTTGCTAGGGCCCGGGACAACGCAGTCTTTTTGAGCCCCCCCTCTACACCTGCCGCCACCAGACACACCACACACACACACACACACACAACACACACACACACACACACACACACACACACAGTATCATGAAACTGTGACCCATTCGGGTTTTGTGATTTTTATTTAATATTACAATTAAATAATAATGTTGTGTTCATAGTGTTTTTTTCCCTAATCCACCTCTTATATCTTTCAATCCTTATGTAATTTTGTCTGTTGCAGTGTGTACCTGGCTGTCGCTTTAATCCTATAATTTTCCCCGTCGTTGGGATAAATAAAGGATTAGCTATTGTTATCTTAAATAACACTTTTTAATAGGATATATGTACTGGGTTCTTTAAAGGTCTTTAATTACATTTTCTGTGTGGGCTCCAGTAACATATGATAGATAATATCTACTTTTGAAAGTTAACATGAACTGCAGGCTGAGCCTGCGTGCTGATTGCCTGGCGGCGCTGAGCCATGTACGAGAGGGGAGGGGGGAGCAGCAACGTGCCGTGACACAGACTTGCGGGGAGACTTTGGCTGAAGCTGCGCGCTGACTGAACTCTCTGACTGACCATTAAAATGGTCAGTCAGACGTGTCAGTTTTTGAGCCACCCACCTCTATCCTGGGCCCGGGACAACTGACCCGCTTTGTCCCACACCGTCGGCGGGGGTGTGGCTGCGCTGCTTGGATTTGCTCCTTCGTCTTCGTTGTCTTCTGGTCTAACGTTCCTGGTTCCGCAGAAGCCCACCTCCTCCGGATTTCTCTCTGCTGCCCTTGGGATTACCGCAGCATCTGAGTCCAAGGAACTCTGTCAAGCTCAGTTTGGATTTATCTGTTGCCCCGTCATCCAAGGAACCTCACTCACTGCTGCACCACAGGGATTCACAGCAGTCCACCTGCAGATCCTGTCAGTATCTCTGCTCTGTTCCTGTCAGCCAGCTCCTGCACCCTTCAACTCCCGTCAGGAACAGACTCTGGTTCTCATCATCCACTACCCACAGTTTACAATAAAACTCTCAAAACCAGCTCTGTGTGTGCGTGCTCTGTCTGGGTTCATCTACACTAACATTCCCAAAAAACAGCAAGTGGCTTTGTTCTGCTGAGCGATTGGAGTATGTGAGGCGTGGAAGGAGAGATACAGAGACATAATTTGGCATGGTCTACAATTTTTAGGTATTAATTTTTTTGTTAGGTTCTGCGGGCTGTGCCGATCAGGGCGCAACCCTTTTCCTCCTCTCTCCTTGAAATAATAACTTATAAAATCAATTGGGTACAGTTATTCTTGAAATGTGCAAATATGCTTCCTTAAAGTGCTGCATTAGAGGGTGACACAGGAGTGGATTTTCAATCATGTCCCATCCCACTCCCACAGAAAAAATTTGTGTCCCGTCCCAATCCCGGGCCAGAGTAGAAAAAAAAGTTGGTCCAATCAGCTCCATCTCTTTTTTTATCTTACCAGACATGGAAGTAGACATGTTTTACTTTTGTTAAAAAGTGAAAGAGAAGTGTTAATACGTTGTTCAGTAACTGGGTTGAAACAGAAAAAAACACTGTTCAAATAATACTATAAAATAATAAAGTAGTTTTAAGTTATTGCCCATTGTTGGAAGAAATGTGAATGTAATCATTTTCTTTTTATCTTTTTATTAAGGACTGTTCTACTTGTTTATCTTCACACAGGAGAAACAGATGTTTCTCCAAGACAAGGAGTCTCTTGCTATATATGTTAATCTTATACCTCTTTGTGTACCAACCCCATGTTGTAAAACCCCCCTTATCTTTTACACCCATGTTGTGAATTCCTGACTCCTCCTGCCCTTTCTTTGATTTCTGATAATGAAGGCAAAGAGACAGAACGTAGCCAGCGCAGATGGGAGCCGAGACTGTGATGAAAACGGCCTCACGTTTCTGGCCCTTCTGCCCTCTTTTCTTTGAGAAGTGTCTAAAACTTGTTGTGTTGGTTGGTTTTCCTTTCAGAAAAAAAGAGTTATTAAACTTAACTCTATCAGTCATAATATTACACTGTTGCACATTGGAAAATTAGTCCAGGAAACACATTTTACAAGCAGGGTACTGAGTGTTAACACCGTGACATTCAACTCTCGTCAAGTTTGTTAATATTTGCAACTTACAGTCGCTCTGTAAGTTTAATAGATAAGTCCTTACTTCTGACTTTGCGTTGCAAATCCAATTTTTCCAGGTTGAGTTTGCTAAAGTGCTAAATATGCAAGTTAAAGTGCTTAAGTGCAAACCAATGAGGCTTAAGGCATGTGAAAGAATTGAGGTATTCAAATTTTAACTATATTAAATTGTGACTGGGATGGAGTGTATGTGGAAGATCCAGATTTGGCAAATGATGTAGTCTTTGTCAAAATCGCTGAAACTCTACAACAAACACTGTCAAGTAAAAAGTTACTACTCAAAAAACATGTCAGGATAGAAAGCCATGGGTGCCAAAGGCCTGCAAAATTATAGAGAA
>NW_023397247.1:0-51030 GCF_011125445.2 Fundulus heteroclitus | reverse complement strand
AAATCAGAGACGAGGAGCAAAGCCAGGAAAAGCTTCAGACTCGGCCAGGTCGTTCACACGCCGCCAGCCGGCCGGCGCGGCGTCCTGCTCTGCCAGCTGTGTGTGCACTGCTCAGTGTTTCGTTATACGACCCCATCTGATGAGCTGCAGTTTTGGCTTGGTACACTTTGTTTTCCCAGGCCTCTCATGAGCGGCGGAGAGTAGCCGGCTTAATATAATTCTGTTCCTTTTTTTTTTTTTTATGTGTAGCCATGTGACAACTACAAGTTGAATTTAGGATTGAAATGACAAATCTCGCCAGTCTTTAAAGTATGTTGACTTGAGATTACAAAGTGAAAATGACATTTTTTTTTTTTTTGTCAGTGAAATAACAATAACTTACTGGCAGCAGTTATCCAGGAGCTCTTGTGTTTTAATTAGCAGTAAAAGTAATGCTGAACAGCTGTACAGTAGAGCTCAGTGCTATAAAACTAAAAACAGTAAAAGCACTTTACGATACAATCAAACACCGGTGATCTTTGGAAGTTATGTTGAATCAAATATAAAACCTGCTGGAAATGAGTACTGTGATTCATGTAACAACTGTGTGCCGCAGTGCACTGACGGCATTTATTACTGAAAAATGTGCTTTTACCTCAGAAGAAACGTTTAAGACAAAGGCACCTAAGCTGCGAAGGAAAAGATGCAAAATAATAAACACAAAGGGGTGATTTCAAAAGTAAGCGTAAAATGGCATAAGGGCATTAAAATGGCTTTGAATTCATTGTAACCGGAGTCAGCGGATGGAAAAAGAAGCTTGTCATTATTATTCTCAGTGAATTGAAAAATCTAATTTAACTTCTTTGTGTGTACAAACATACAACAATAAAGCTGATTGTGATTATGAAAAACCTGATACCCCAAAAAAGACACTTTTTAAAGACTTATGTGGTGAAAAAAACAAAAGAAGAAACAAATTTCAATTCGTGAATTGAGATTTTGAGTGAGTTTACATATTCCTAATTCCAAGACATATTGTGCCAATCTGGTTGCACTCATTCTGTACGTGGGGCACTAGCAGCATGCTGCCACTCATTGTACATAGCTGGCAAAGGCAGCACCATAATCATGCATAATTAAAGAAGAGGGCATGAAAGGAACAAATTATGCATGTTTTTGACAAAGATGAATAAAAAAAACTTGTCATGTGTTATTAGAAAGAGGACAGAGCTAAAAACTGTCTGGTTTGTTATGTGTTATTCACTTTTCTTCAGGTCTGAAAGACTAGTGGAGCTGTAAAGAGTCGCTCTTCTTGTTTTGGGTGGGAGCATCCTAGTCCCTGCGTGTTGAGCATGATCAAAATGAGGGTTTGTTATATTATGACCATAAAACTCTTCAAAGTTTCTATTAGGCAAAGAAGTAACAGGAAGATAGAGGGTGAGATGTAATACACATTTACATGCAGTCATATGTAATATGTTAGAAAATGCTTTTTGATGAGGCTCGATTGTCAGATTTAAAGTTTCTTGTGAGAAAAACAACATTTCTGCAAGTATCTGAAATCTTAAATGTCATGATGTCATTAGTTGTAGTCAAAATATCTTCATAATTGAGACAAATAAAGACTTGAAAACGGTAATTAATCTGTATAATGTGCTCAACTGCGGGATTGATCTACTGAAATAGATGATTTTTTTCAATCTATCTCTCTAAACAGTGACATTTCTGTGAATGATTGTTAATTTTCAGATGGAAGTTTGTTGAAATTAGCTATTTATCACTGAAAAATGCAGAGAGGTCTTGAATTTCTATGTTTAATGGAAATGATTGAAGTCCAGGGCAGGTTGAAGAACACTTGTGTTACTTGTATGAGTTATTTTAATTTGATTTATTGTTTGAATGAGCAGTTGACATTGGCTAGAAACCCTTAAATAGTATGAAACCCTTAAATTGTTATCATACAAACCACTCTTAAATTCAGGCCTCAAGCAGCCTCAGGTTCCCTCAAAAAGGAAAGTGGACGGAGGCCAAGAGGTAATCTTTAAGTGACCAAAAGGAGATAAGGTTTGGGGGTTTGTGCACTTCTGAATGTATTCAGTTTATTCTTTACTGAACAGGGCCACAATAACCTGCTGACCAACCAATTTCTGAGTGCCTGGGAGTGGTCAGATACCCGAGTCTCCCTGCAGCTGCTGCAATTCTGAACTCCAGAGACTTTTTTTTTTTTTTTGCCTTTTCTCTATTTTTCTCCTATCATTTTGCCACATATTTTGCCAACAAATCTCTTTCTATCCGTGGTATCACTTCTCCACACATCTTCTTCTTCGTTGCTTCACTGTTGCCTTTCAGTTGTTGCGCTCTAAATTTGCATTAGTGCATTAGAGGTCTTTATCGACCTGTTGTTTTAGGGAAAGAAAAAAAATATCTTTTTTATTATTATTATTAAATTTCTTTATTGGAAGCACTTCCACAGGCAGCAACATGGAAGCACAATGTGACAAGGAGGACTTTTGTTCTTCCTGGTCCTGGTCTAAAATATGGAAGGGGAAAGGGGGGGGGGGGGGGGTCTCAGTCGTCACAGATGATAGAGGTTCAATACAACTTAAGAGAAAGAAATCTCCAGGTGTTTTCAAATGAGTTGTTTAAGGAGCATTTAAGAGAAAAGATAAACTTTTCAAGGCCTAAGGGACTTTCATCCACCTGCTATGATCTTACACTTTTGACTGACAGCTTGCTGCGATAGACAGCACACAGCGGAGCACTAGGTGGCCCATACGACGATGGAAGTAAACTACACTTCCATTCTATGGAGGTTTCAGGTCAAACTCTCCCATTATTTAGCCCAGCAGACTCCATCAGATGGTTACCACTTTCAATTAACTCAACACGAATGCCGGCTTCATGCACCCCTGATACTGGAGAAACTAATCACAAATTGGCTAATTGCCTGTCATACAAACCCGCTTCTTTCCGCGCGCAATATCCATCAGCAGCAGCTTACGGCATCTGAGTTACACGCAGAATACGCGGGACTTTAATGGAGATCATTCAGGGGCCACGGTCATTTCTTTACCCATGGACTAATGGTGTTTGGATGCTGGCCTGATTTGTGTGCTCAGTCTAAACAATATTGCATTCTAATGTGATCTTAAGATGTGATTCACATGTGAACGGTGTCTGGCTGGTCTCGTTTGTCATCTAAAGTGCACAGTCTGTGTGGTCAGGCATATTACAGAACATCATCCAGACCTGAATGATAGCGTCCCCAGTGGGATTTCAGCGTTCTACCCTCCATCCATCCATCCATTGTCTTCTTCTTATCTGAGATCTGGTTGCAGGTATCCCCACTCCCTGGCAACACTCTCCACTCGATTCTGAACCACTCCAGCGCACGCTCCAAGGTCATGGCTTGAATGGCCCAAAAAACCCGCATCATCTGCAGAAAGCAAAGCTGATGCCCTGAGCATCCCAAACCAGATAGACTCTTCTCTGCCGCTAATCCATGAGATTCTTGTCATAATACCAGTAACAGCACCCCACGCTCGCTGGCACCCTGTGCAACATGCCACAGGCATCATGATCCCATCTTTGGATCCAACTATAGAAATGTAGAAAAGAAGCTTTGCTTGTTTAATATGTACAGGGCATGACTAGCCACATCCTTGTTTGTTTCTTGTCCCCTTGTTCATATATCATCAAATTTCCCAAGTGGCCATTCACAGGGAGGCAGACAAAAACAACGCCACTGTTATAAATAATGAGTGGCGCAGCAAATGACAGAGACGATAATGGTTTGTTTTAACTTGTTCGGTCATTCTTTCGGCCTCGTTCTCCGCTGTCTTTAATTCAAGATGTGTTCAAATCCTGCTCCGGCAGAGCTAATTAGCATGCCGGTGTTACAGGTAATGGAGAGGGACCAGGGGGCAGAAACAGATGGAGAGAGTGAAACAGAGAGGGGCTTTTGGAGCTTTTCAGGAGAAAGAAAAATGAATGAGGCGGTGCAGATAAACAGGCTGAGAGGTTGTGGCTGTCAGAAAACGGCGGGCCAAGACGGATTTAAAGACAGAAGGCACTGGAGGCATAATTTCAGGTGAAAAATCCAAAGAAGAAGTAGCTGTAGTGGGTAAAGTCTGACGTCTGATGAATAACAGCAGTCCGACCAGGACTAGGGTGTCCACTGTGGCTAAATATTCAGGGGCTTGGAGAAAATGAAAGGTACTTTTACTCAACACCGACCACCACAGGAAGGATAGGACTTGATTTAAACCATCCCAAATAAATATAATAGGAGAAAAAATATAATAATATAATAATTCATATTGTAAAATATCTTATTGTGTTTTCACCCTTACAGGTTTGCAGGAAATCTCTCCCAATTTCAGCTACATTAAAATCTGGTACTGGTATGGTATTATACTATATTATTACTATTTTTTTTATTATTATTATTTTTTTTTACTATATTAATTTCAATCAGTGAGTTCTAGCAAGCACGTGTAACATCTTCAGTCTTGTGTCTGATAAATAAAAGACCCAATTTCTAACTGCACTTAGTATTTGTCATCAGTTATTTCACCTAAACTTTAACATTTATAGACAAACTTTTCATGCATGTGTGGGTCTTTCATATTTCTTTAGATTATGTCTTTTCAAGTCAAAATTCTGATTGGTTTAAAACTGTCTGACAGCAACAACTAGAGATGCAAGCTATTAATGAGTTAATCAGAAGTTGATTGATCTTATTGATCGACTAACAATTAATTGCTAAGTGGCAATTTTCTTAAAAACCTGAGCGTTTTCCTGTATCAAGGTGTTCTTTCCATTACATGAAGATATGAGCTATAACAGAACAGGAACCTATTAGGTGGCTGAATAGAAACAAATAAGATGAGTAGAATAAAATATGTGAAACGCGAAAGCCCTCACCATCAACTGGGCTTTTGGCATCAAGTAATTGTCTGACATGTTGCAATTATTTAGCATAAAACCCTTCCGCTTTTCTGTCATTGCGTCACTGAAGTTGACGCTGCTCCGCCATGCAGAATGAATGAATGGCGCTATTTAGTTATGAACTTTAGGAGCTTGTTGAGTGCTTATGTTTAAAAACAGAACAGTAGAAAGTGCATTTAGCATCCTTGTTGTCATTAAAAATTGTGAAATAATCCCAAACTGGACTTTGTTTGGACCGTTTCACGGTCCTGTTCTGTGCTGTGGTTTTTCTTTCACAACTACTCTGCTTAGGATGAGCAGCAGTCCCCTCTTCTGGTTGAACACTGAAAGAAGGACCATCTACCAGATGTTATAAGTTAATCGGACAGACCAAACTTTAATTTATTAAACCATCAATTGACAATTATAAATCCATTGTTGGTTTGCATCCCCAGTAACGACCTGGCTGCAGTGGAAGTTCTCAGATAGATGATGTCCTGGTCGACCCCCTTCCTTCTGCCGTAACCCCCACAATGGGCTCATATTCATGTTAAAAATGCATTACAGATTCCCTTTTTTTGTGTGTTTTCAGAACAAATAATCCAGACTTTTCAAAAGCGCGCGGGTGCCTTCACCTCACACCGTGGCTTGACCTGCAAGATTTAGGGTGCAACTGATTGATGTTTGTAGCCGTTTTGGTTCATGACATCTCATACATCATGCTGCCCAAGGGAGAAAGCCAAACTGCATCAAAAACTGCCACTGCCTGGCAGGATGACGTTTACATGTTTATGGTTCCTGTGTTATCAATTTGGTTAACAACTGGGAAAGACCTAAGTTGAAACATTGGGCTCTTCTTAAAACCATTTCTGCTTGGATTAACGACCTGATACAATAAAACCAGTGCATTGTTCTTCAATTCACTGGCCTGTTTTCAAGGCCAGTTACCACGGTTATTTCAGTCAGTAAAAGATATGAAAGGGAAATTAAAAAAAACTTTGCCCTCATGTGATCTAAAGCGCTCAGAAACAATTAAATTGGTGCATCCCTTTAGGATTCGTGTCGAGCCAAAAATCAGAGTCTGGGTGGAGCTGAGGTGTCTGTGTCTCATAGCTCCAACTTTGAACAGTAACAGCGGGGAAACCCCAGGTGGAATAATTGATTACTCTATTTCATTAACTGTCCCAGTATGAAATGACACTGAGCCAATGTGCACAAAAGCAGGAGCACCAGTAAACAGTATGCAACCAGTAATTAAAACAGCAGAGCTCTACAGATAAATCTGTTTTAAAAAATGTGAACTTTGCTGAGGATGCTACTGGGACCTGCGCTGTGGGTACTAGCTCTACAGACTTATTTTACACCAGGCACATTCAAACACTGAGCATGAAATGTAAATAATAATATAATTTACCAGTTGGATCACTGTATCTAACAGGGTGTTCAGATGAAGAGGTTATAAAGGGACAATTAGTATTCACTTGACCATAAAACATAACAGCAGATTTAGTGATTCTGGGAATTGTCAAATGTAAGAACACATCGCTGTCTGAATCAAGACAGTGTTGTCGATAACGTACGGTAATTTCTAAAAGCATTCACGCAGCGTAAACTTTTTCCTATTACAGCAAAAGTTGTTTTTTTTTTTTGGGGGGGGGGGGTTACATTTTAAAACAAAATAAAGTAATACATCATTATGAAGCAAAATGAAAATGATGCTTGGCTTTCAAATAATTTTGTAAATCTAGATCTGAAAAGTGAGGCGAGCATTTGTATTCAGTCCCTGAATACATAGAAAACCAACTTTCTCAGCAATCACTGCTGCAAGTCTTTCAAACGTATTTCTCTACTGGCCATGCACTTCTAGAGACTGAAATTGCTATCCGACTATTTCAAAGTTTAATGTTTTGGGATTGTCTTTAGATATTCTGGTGATGTTCTGGTTTATTTAGTACTTTCCCCCAGGCGCCTTTAGTTTCATACACTCCCACAGCTGCTCCTCATCTGTTCATCTCACCAGCGTGGTATTCGGTAAACAAACTCCCACGGATGAATACTCCTTGGTTCATTAGGCCTCTGTTAGGTCCTCTGTTGTCCTCAGTCTGCTGTCACCAGTCCAACTATGAAAATATTTGATTCATCATGCCCCTGCTGCCTTCGTCTCTGCATTTGGGTCCCTAACCCAACAACACAACAAATCTTTTTCACCCTCTAGCAGGTTTTCTCTAGCAGGATTGTCCTTTATTTAGCTCCATCTTCCCATTATCTATGACCAGCCACCCTTTCCCTTCCAATGAAAAGCCTCCCTGCAGCATGATTTTGCCACTACTACAGTATAAGGTTCACCCTGGCCATGGTGTGTCTAAGCTATTACTTTTGTTTCCTGCATACACACAGTCAGAAATGTGGTTTGAATTGATGTTCGATGTCATCTGAGCAGAGCCCCTCTTTCCTTATGTCAGCTGGGTCGTCCTCCTGGCATGGGACAAACTTCTTAATGTTTTCTTGTTTGCACTCCTCCATAAAGGCCAGGGGTCCGTTCTTCGTACGTCGCTAACTCAGTTAGCAGGATTTCATTGTTGACGATTTGGCATGATCTTGGATCATTTGGTTCTTCGAAAGACATCCTGCACTTGTTGTCATAGCAACATGTGCGCCAGCTTAAACCTGCTCGAGAGCAGGCTTATTTCATGTAAACAAGATTAGATCACGGCTGTATAAGCAGAGGAGATAGGGAAGTCTGCCGTAGCCATGTCCATTTTTACGACTGCAACCTGTTGCGGAAGGTGCAAGAATAATTTGCAGAGTTTTTCGAATTAATCGCGTATTGCGCAATAGACAGGATCCTTTAGCGCAACGCGACAGTGAGATTTTCTTGGTGGCTGTTATAAACAGACAAACACATCATTTAACAGTGGCTTTTAAAGAGGAAAAAGTGGTGTTGGAGCCATAAATCTAAAATATTTAAGTTATTTGTATGATGGTTTGCTTTTTATTTTTATCCTAGAAGATTTGTTCGGGCCATTTTATTGTGAAGTTTAGTTTACTTTGAAAGGCTTGCTTCCTGTCGAGCCGTATATTGTATTAGAAAAAACTATGGTTGGATTATCTAGACACGGAGCAATACAGTTTTACCGTGTAAACTGTGGATGACTTGGAAAAGGAAAATTTTCATTTTTTATGGATAAAAATTTTTTTTTTTGTTAAAATTCCCAGTTGGCATGCGTCCTTTACTTCCCGTGTCTAAGGAATGGCACTGAAATTTGGATCTCTTGACATAACAAGTGCCTTTTTAAAATAAAGTATAATAATTAATGGTTACAATTTTATAGAATATTCTTGTATTTCATTTTTACTTGTTCCCATGTTCTAGTGGCCCCTGCGGAGGCTCTGATATAAAAGAACAAAGTAAATATGAAATTATTAAAATGCAAAAATTCATACTGTAGAAAGTGATAGAAACATCTACCATGGACAGTATTTACGCATTAATTTGTCTGCTGATTTTTGTCAGCCCTCTCTCCTGGCTTTATCAGATTTTGAGGTGTTTTAATTAATGACTCAAATTCGGCATAACCTTCCATTAAAAGCTCGTGTTCTGCTTGGGAGAAAAACTGTGGGCGTTCTTTGGCCATGCTGAACAGCCAATAGCAGCGTTGCTGATCAATGTTTCTACTATCGATACATTTCCCCTTTTAAACAAACGCATGAACGCGCAGTTGTCTTAGATAACTCAATCCAGCCATACTAATCATAAACAACAGGTGTGTTGGAAGAACCCAGTTAGCCGAATCATGATTAGCCGGATGAAATCATCTTGGATGTGTCATTTGATCTCGGATGTTTTAAGCAACGTACGAAGAACGGACCCCAGATCTCTGGAGCAGTGTTTTTCCAAAGTGGAATCATGGCCCCCTAGGCGTCCTGCCAGGGGGCATTAGGGACCTCAGAAAATACGAAAAAAAATTGCAAAAAATGAAATCTAACTTTTTTATCATTATCAAAAATATAGTTTAACTATTTTTAAAGGAGCAATAATAAGAAATTTACAACAAAATCAACAAGAATCATTCTCAGTTGTCACCTAGGATGGAAGTAACATTCCCTGTAAACAACCAGTCCTCTCCATCAACAATGTGAGGTACAGTCCAAAACTACTTCGCTGGAGTGTGTAGCCCATGTTTACTTCCTGGTTCTTGAGCCAATCATATGAGAGTTCCCAGGGGTTCCCAACACAGAGTGCAGCATTTGGTATTTTATCTTGCCAAAAGGGCAGTAGACTGCTATCACGGAAGATAGTAAGGGAAGCAGAACGTAAATATAACAGATTACAGCATCATATACCTGTCCTGTGGATGTAAAAATTCAGTGGGGATTCACACCAGCAACGGACCATTGAGAAATGGCTGTTCTCCGTGAAGGTGTCGTTCTTAATTGTGGCAATAGGTGTCAGTACTTATTACCCACTTAAAGGCATACTATGCAACAATTTTCAGTTAATTAATGTGTTCCATGCTGATTTGGATGATTAAATGAGTCATTTCAGGTCGAACAAAGGTTTTCTCGGCCGCCCTGGGGGTCTGTGGGGGAAATACCGCACTTGCAATTTGCAAGAGCTCACGGCCCGCGCACACAGGCTCAGTAGTCTCGTGAAAGACCGCGAGAGTCGGTCTTGCTTTACGGCGAGAACTCCATGTGTTTTTGCCCTGCCATTCACTATATGCACGCGCGAAAGCAACAACAAAGAACCGCGTGTTAACGTCAAATAAACATGCAAGCATATCGAGTTTTATTATTATTATTATATTTTTTTTTTATGTTGGCGAGACGCTACCGCGGCGGCCGCGGCGGCCGCGGCGAGGCGGCGGTTGCGGCTTGGCGAGGCGGTGGCGTCTCGCCAACATAAAAAATAAATAAATAAATAATAATAAAACTGGTGAGGCGGCCGCCTCGCCAAGATAGCGCTGCGGGAAGCTTGATGTTCATACCTTCACTGTGTTAGTCATTGTTTTTCCACTTTTCATTGCGTTCGCCTGTCTGCTAAGCTCAAAACAACCGCGCCTGGCTTGTCGGAGAAACCAGAACAGCTGAGCATCTTTACGACAGTGCACTTTTACTTTCACCCTCTGGGGGGAGCCTCGCTGGAAAATCAACCCCGGTTGCATAGTATACCTTTAAATCATTATTATAAAAACGAAAAATGTGGATTAATATGTCATACTGAGATGACAAACTCAGGGGATTTAAAACTGAACATTGAGGCTCTTCCTTGTCCCCTGTCTATGCATTCTCTCTTTTGCAACAACCTGCTTGTGTATAAGTCTGGCTACTTGTGGGTTTTCAAAGGGAAGCCCCAGTCAGAAGCTGATGCTGCTTATAGTATGAAGACATTTGAAAACCCATGTCCTAGAGCCCACCATTCATATTTTTAATTACACAAAATATATTCAAGCCATGAATCATCTTCCCTCCAGTTCATATTTCTGGACAACATTGTGTCAGGCAATCACATAAAGTTGGAAATATAAATTCCTGAAGTTTGTGGTTGTGACATAAACTTTTTTTTTTTTTTAAGTTCAAGGCGTCAAAAAACTTTTGCTAGAAACTGTAACAAAGCTTAACTATAAAAACCTGCATAAAAAATACACATTAGCCTAATCTAACTTGAGCTTTTTTCACCTTAAAATGAAGGTGAGAAAAGATCTAACTGCTCAGGAAACTACAGCAGCTTAAAGAAATCAGTCGCACAGCTAATCTTTTCCAGTCTCGATTGTGTTGTTCATTTAAAGGGGTATAAACCCTTACATTTAAACTTTAATATTTTACCCATTAAAGAAAAGGGTTGTTGAGCTCACCAACTGTTTGTTTGCTCTTTTTGTCTGATGTCTAGCTATTGCTGCTTTCATCCTTAACACTACCATAAGCATATTGTATCTTTCACGTCTACTTGGCGATGACTTGGCAGGCGAAGTCTTCGCTTCCTAAAGTATTCCCCTCTGTTTATCTAACATGTCTGTCACAGAAGCTCCACTTTGCACTTTAAATGTCAATAAGGGATCATAAAAGGCACGAAAATCTCACTCTTTTTTTTTTATACAGAAAGTCTTCATACATTTTAAATGCCATCATGCATCAAGTAGAATAGTTCATTTAGTGGTTAGGACTTTATTGTCATACAGCAGTGTAAAGGACGGGAGAGGAGAAACGTGTTGATGCCGTCAGGTTTTAGATTTACGGTTGTTTAAGATCCTTTTTTTTTTCCTATTACTACAATCACAGATTAGCACAGATCAGTCAATACGTCAATCTCAAGCTTATCACCCTCGTTGCTTATGTCGCTCTTCTTGGACTTTCCGTGAACTTGTCTGTGTTTTGTCGGAGGCAGTTGCCATGACAACAGCACTGTTTTGCTCCTCTGCATTAGCATTAAAACCAGCGGCTCCCACTCAGCGCTGTCTTCGCTGCTCAGCAGACACAATCACTGACAAACATCACGTCAGCCAGAGAGGCACGCGCTACTCAGTCATTTTACATCACAGCCTCGCCAGCTCATTTCCCTGATTTGTGACTTCAAGTTTTATTGATCACCTCTTGGTAATTAGTGGTGATCATCGGTATTTTCCTCAGATGGGTAGTCTGTATCACTTACATTACTGCCCTAGCTTTTATTCCAGTCGACTCAGCATCAGGATATATGATTCATAGAGGGCGCTGATTGCTGTTAGCCTGCTAGTTCGTCTAGCGGGATTCAGAAATGGTATGACAGAGGCATTCAAAAACAAAACCACAGCAGTCTCTTACTTGGGGTGGTGCGTGCAGTGTGTGTGCTCCTACAATTGGGATTTATGTTGCTATTCAAAAGAAAGACATTAGCAGATGAGGAGCGTAGCTGTTGCATTTAGTCCAGCATCCCACCGTGCCAGTCCACGTGCACAGTTGTGTGTCTCTGGAATGATTTTTGTAATTCATTCCTCGGCTTAGCAAGCATCATTTTCCATTCCAGTTATAAAAATTTACCTTTTAATGGAAGTTTCAGTAATTTTTGGACAAGTATGTTTAGTGTGGTGGTAGCTGTGTGTGGAGGACTAGCTGCTGGGGACTTTAGATCAAGAAACCCACCTCCCTTCCATTAAATTCAGTTCTATTCCCTTTTACCTTTCCTATAAATATTTTTGTTTTGTTATTAAAAAGCACTGTGGTTATTTTAAGCTGAACGTTCATTACATTTAGGTAACGATTCTGGCTGAGAGTGAATTGAGTTAAAAAGAGATCAGTTTTGAACAGGCGCTCAGGGCAACCCTGGGTCCTAAGTTTCTGTGTTGGAGAACATAAACTCATTATTAAAGAACAGCCATAGTGTGACGCACGTCTTATGTATGAATGTTGTTGGCATTTTCAGAAAAAAAGTAAAGTAAAGAAACTTTACAACCACCGCATGTCTCGACATCACTTTGTTCGAATGTGGGGAAAAAGTGGCGGTATGTGGACGTTTTTGATGGTTTACTTCAAGTTGTTGAGACTGTGAAAAGCCCAAACTCTTTCTTGCACACAAGTGTTCTGCTTGTTTCTAATACCTCCTCTAGGATACTTACACATATGCACCTCTGAATTATTGATGCCAGATGTTAATCTTTTTTATGTGAAAGAACACACAATAATTCACCCATGGCCAACTGTTGATCAAGTAAACAAGTTCAGAACTTTTTTTTATTTTCTATTCCAGCTCCACATTCATAAGCAAAGTTGCAAACATTCGCTGTCATAAAGGTAATGCTCATAGTCTTACAGCTAGCCTCGAGCCTTCTCTACAATTAATGGCTATCTTGAGTTTCACTATTGCAAATTCAGAGCCCTGCAGCAACTGACTGGCATAAAAGACGTGCATGCTTAATTTTTAACTAAGATGGATCTATAAAATTGAGCTCTTTTAATTTGTAGTGCAACTATTGTAAAGCTAGTGCAATTTTTACTTCATACAGTTCCAGAGATGAGATTGCAAAGGGTTTGCCAACCGCGTGTGAAAAAACAGGCACTCTAAACTCACAGGGCATCTTGATTTTTATCTTTTTTTTTTCCACGCCGTCAGGTAGATCATGTTTTCACCCTGGCATCACGGCTCAGAGGAGACTGAAGCCCCAGACTCAAAAATATCATTGACAAGAACGAAAACAACTATATTCGCAGCCAATTGCTTGTTTTTGATGTGTGCCTGACTGATGATTAAGCTGCTATTTAATCTTACAATTTTCCAGATGACAGATCCGTGCAAACACGCTCCCTAAGATAATCGACTGACTGCAGACAAAAGGAAAATCGCCTTAATAAAGATGTCAGCATTAATTTTACACAGCCCCCGTCGTTTTCTCAGGCAAATTGGCAGACGACTGCATCATGTCCGTGGGTGTTAAACTTTTAAAGCATTGAATGGAGACTGAGTGATTGCAGTCGAATCTAAAACTGTACGCCCTTCAGCTCCCAGGGTGTCAGCTTTAAATAGCATCTGTGGCATTCATTGGAAGACTGTTGCTGCTCTTCCACTTTAGCAAACTCCCTTTCAGAGGTTTTGTCGCTTCAGAGCCTCCTGCTGTTTCGTCCATGTACTTGCGGAAACAGTAGACCCCATACAGTCTGAACTTTTTGTCAGGGAAGCCCAAGTGTCGGACCCCTGGCTGGGAACCTCCACAACGAGAGCGAGGGTTGACGATGGGGTACCGAATGCTTCCGTCTTCCAGCCACCCTGCTTCACAGCGGTCCAGGAGCTGGAACTTCCATGCTGCGTACAGCTGGCCCACTTTGGCCACTGCTGATCCATCGCGGATGCACGCCTTCACAGCCTCTGCATAATTCACTTTCTTGAAGCGTTTTAGGAAGTAGACTTTGCCTGCAGGTAGAAAGGAGAGGTTATGGGGAAACGTGGAAACAACAAAGTCATGCATTAGAGATGCCAAACATGAATAAATGACATCAAACACGGTGGGTTGCAAAAGTATTAATATAGTCGTATATAACCACAAGCTTCAACATGTTTTATATTTGGATTTTATGTGACAAACCAGGATAACAATGCAAACAATCGTGAAGGGGGAGGAAAATGACACAGTTTTCAAAATTGTTTTACAGGGAACACATCATGTAAAATCCACTTTTTTAGCTCTTAAATACATTTTGTTGTGTACAGTACTTGGAGTGGGGTGCAGAAAATCTCCAGTCTCTCCAGGTGCTGTGTAGAAATCTTTATATTCTGTTTGGGTCAAATCTTTTAAGCCTCTGAGTTTTCTCTATGCTCTATTACATTATTTTTTAAAATTGTTCACAATATTTGCTCCTAAACAATGTCAAACTAAACTACTGGCTTACCAAATCTGTGAATCCGCCATTTTTATTTTTTTCGCCACAATTTTGCAGCTGATGGATGCTGAAGCTACAAGTGAATAAGTGAAAATGCTTGGCTGTTGTGTGTATTAACCCACATAGTTCATTACGCCGTGCCCCAGCATGCTACAAAAATGGCCGAACGGGGTGGAGTGGAACGCTCTGCGACCAGCAGGAGGGCGGGGTTAAGTGCCTCCCTTAGATTTAAAGAGACAGCACCAGAACAAGTTGCTCTGAGACACACCTCAGTACAGGGACAACCATAACTGAATGATTTAAATGTGAAAAGTAAGTAATGAAAAGCATGATATGTCCACTTTGAATAAAACCACTGAGAAGTGTGGCTTGTATGTGTAATCAGCCCCTTTCATTCTGAAAAAAACCCAAATAAATTCATGATGTATTGGGGTGCAGAGGTGGCCTAGGGGGAGAAAAGCCCGATCCATGTACAGAACTTCAGTCCTCGGCGTGGTTGTCATGGGTTTGAGTGCTGACATGGAGACCCTTGCTGCATGTCATTTCCCCATTTCTTGTCTGGAAACTGTCAAACAAAGGCCACTAGTGTCAAAGATTTTTGAAAAATAAATTAATTCACACTATGTATCAGTTATTGCTTTTAACAACAACTGATTTAACTTTAGTTAAACTGTTTCAGGTGATACCTTTTTTAACAAACAAAACACAAAAAGAGTCTTCCAACCAAAACTACAAATTTCTCCCTAAACCTGTCCATGAAAATCGTATCAGCAACCTCGGGCTCACTCTTGGCTCAGCTATGGATTTTCTGCTTGTTTATGTGACTGCTGACTATTAGAGAGGCAGAATATTGTCTCATATTTCCCCAGGGGACTTTCAGGAAAATGCCTTCCAGCTGGACTGAGACATATTATCTGCCTGGGCCACCGCTGAAACCTCCTGCCCACAACAGACTGTCCACAGTAATTAACACACATGGGAAGCAATGAGCGGTCATGTAAGCTTCCTGTCAAATCACCTTTTTTCTGTCTGAGGAAAACCTCGGATGCTCCTACTGAAACCCAATTAGAAAGCCTATAACTTTTATCTCAGGAATGTTTTTTAATTAAATGCCGGATTTCAATTCTCACCATAAGTCAAAAACATATACATTTTAAATTCCTGTTTTTCAAAATAGAAATACTGTTACAAAAGGTTTTAAAGTTCAAAATTGTTGGGAAGAACAAAATGATGATGATCATAATAATAAGGTCCCCTACTGAGCATTTTCACATTTTTGTCATATTGCAGCCTCTGACTTCATTGTTTGACATGGGAATTTTGTTTGATGGACCAGCTCAAATCCATGAATAATTATATTATATAAAAGCGTCCTTTTCAAAACCCTGACTCATACGTTTTTAGAACAACCTGAAAGACCAACTCCACGTCTTTTGGGATATGTATTTACCAGCTTTGCACATCTAGAGATTGAAATATTTGATTATTTTTTTTGCAGAATAGCTCAAACTCAGACATGAACTGTCATCCTTTTCCTGTTTCTGGTGAAGAAAAGTCTCCCTGCAGCATGATACTGTCACCACTGTGTTTCAGCAGCTCTTAGCTTCATCTCTTATTATCACTACCCAGGCCCAGTTTGGGTAGACTAACATGTCTTGGTAGGTTTGCATTTGCCATACACTTTCCATTTTTGAACAATGACCCCTACTTTGTAAGAAAAAGTGTGAGGTTTTTACTGAAGAACTTTGCCAGCTGTAGTTACCAGAATTCTTCAGTAAAAATACAGTAAAGATGTAAGCAATCAACCCACCTGTATATTTTACAGTAAAAATGTAAACCAGTTTACAGACCCACCTGTATAGTTTACATGATAAAACTGTGGACGGCTTGTTAGCTTTAAATGTACCAATATTTTTTTCATTATGTTTTTTTTTTAAAGATTTTTTGTGACACTGGTGGTCCTTTTTCTTTAAAGTACCAGCCAAGCCTAGGACTGAGGCCTTCCTACTTGGGCACACACAACCCTCTGCGCCACCAACACACCCTAATTATTACTTTTATATACATATATAATGATTATGACCAGTGCCATGACTACACTTTTTTACTCAGAATTTCTGTATTTACAAGTAACAATTAGGGTGCCCTGGTGGCTCACACGGCCAATGTACAGTCCTCGGCTTGCCTGACCCTGCTTCAATTTGCCGCATGTCTTCCCCTTCCTGTCAGCCTACTTTCAACACAAAGGGCCACTAATGACACAAAAAAATCCTAAAAACAATATAACAATTAAAAAGAAAAGCTGCTAAATATACATTTAAATATAACAAACAGAACACAGTTTTATCATGTAAAATATAACTTTGCTTACATCTGTATTTTTTACTGAAGAATTCTGGTAACCACAGCTGCCAAAGTTTTCAGTGTTCTCCAACAGATGTTAAAAGTTTGAGCCAGTGCTATCTAACAAACCTCTGAAAAGACCTTAGGCAAACAGGATGATGTGACAGATTGCCTTGTGTGTCTTTGGCATATTTGCTTTACAAAAGGGGCAAAATATTTGTATTGCTATTATTAGTATTACTATTGACATTCATCCTGATGAACATTTGAATTTTAAAAAATTAATGACGCTACAAGCCGTATCTGGTTCAGGCTATGACAATTAGGAAGCGGCAAAGATGACAAGGACATGGAGGAAAAATACAAAAGGGGTAGGGGAAACCAAGGAAACGACAACAAAGATAAACATAATTGAACAAAAATACTATAATAATAATAATAATAACAATAACAATAATAATGGCAATTTTGGTGTGCAGGTCAGTGTGTCCGTAAGCTGTGTGGGTGGGCACAGATGTGGAGGCAGGGGTTGTCTCTAGTTAAATTGAGGGAAAAGCTAAATAGGGGGAGGAGGTTACCCACACAAAGCCCAGAGCAGCCCCTCCGGGCCGCTGACACAGATAAAACCCACTGCAGCATGAGGCAAATATGGACAGGAGGCACAGTGCAGACCACATGATGGTCAAGGGTAAAAACCCAGCAGACCTGTACAGGTCAATATCATTGCCACTCAACGCCGTCTACTCAGATTTTAAGGGGGTGACAATTCTTTAGAAAAGCTCTGAATGCTTAGTTCAGACAAAAAATGAAAGTCTGAGGCAGTATTTTAAAATCATTCATATCCCCAGAAGAATATTTTGTTTCCCTGTTCCCTGTTAAGATGGATCTGGTACACCCTGCACATTGAAGCTTTTCTTTATTCAACTCATAACTAATAAGTTTTTACGAACGTGATGACTGGGATATTAGATGCTCTCAAAGCAAGCAGGTCTTCATGACGCTGTCATCTCAGTCTGCATGGAAATGATTTCATCACCCAACCGATGATGATAGTAATAAAGCTTACAAGCAAGTAACAATGTAATTATAATATTAGACCATTTTCTTGTTATACATGTGGGTCACGTCACATCTAAACCTACCACAGGACCATGCCTGCCTTTGATTGGGCCCAAGCTTTGGCCGTCCAAACTTTGTTTGGGTGTGTGAACCTGAAAGGACAGTGTTCAGACTCTCTTTGGGTATGTGATGTGAATTAAAGCTCTGGGAGATGAAAGGCAAAGCCTTGCACCCAGAGGACACTGTGTCCCTTGCAGGACTGGGTACTCATAGCCTGATTTAAATCCTGTGGCCTTAGGCATCCAAGATCACAGGCAGAGATCAAATGGAAATAAGCCTCAGTTCCCCCTCATCAAACACCCCTCTTACAATACAGTACCACAGCAATCCATTCCTGACAACATTGTGTTCTTCTCCAGTCGGCCAGAGCCACAGATACTGGTTGAGTCATGTATACTGAAGATGCGTGATCAAGCAGATGGGCTGCCAAGTGTCAAAGGATGTGCACACATCTGTGGCTGTCAACTGATTCATCTCACCGTTGAGCTTGGAAGTAAAGCAGAAGGCATCGTAACGCTCGTCCTCCTTGTGCCTGTAGCCATAGTTGCGGACGCCAGCCGGGGTGTCCTTGCGGCCACACTCGTCCCTGGGATGAGAGATGGGATACTGGACTGAGCCGTCCTCCAACCATCCAGCATTACACCAGTCCAGTCCTTCCAACCAGGCCTGTTGAAGGGTACAATGTAGGCCAGTGGGTCAATGTGAGGGATTAAAGACATTACACCAAGGGAGGGAATTTAAGTTATTGCCTTTGTAATAGCTCTATTAGTCATACACTTAATTGCCTGCAGCTTTTTTGCATTCAGAGGGAGAATTTGCAGTAAAATGTCTTATTTGATTAAGATTTCAGAGCTGTAAAAATGACTGAGGTTGATCAAGGGGAAATGTACCTGTTCTTCATGTGCAGATAGAAGAAGCGTGAAACCTTTACTCACAGAAAGAGCAAAGGGTCTGCCAGCATTTCATGAAAGACTACACTTAAAACTTATAAAGTAGGTATAAAGGTACAACTTTACAGTGACAATTTGCTTTATTTTAATCAAGACAAACTGACATTTATTACTATATGTAATATATTGCAGACTGTGCTAACAGTGATGTCAAGGCCACAAATAACAATTGTAAATGTTTTATGGCTACAGTGCAACTGTTCTATTGTGGAACCAAATTTATTGAACTTGAGAATTTAACTTATTAGCTGTAAGAAAATACTGAACAAGTCCTGAGTTTTGTTGCGGGAGATCGGGGGTTGGAATCCTGCATGGGACATATGTATGCATGCATACGTATATGTTGTGTATATGTATGTATAGTGGGTTTATAACATCATCCAGTGTTGGTCCTTGGGCAAGTCCATTAAGGCTAAGTGTCTACCTCATATATGAGCGTGCATATATGAGCGCGCATATATGAGCGCGCATATATGAGCACGCATAAGCAGAGAACTATACCGGCACAGATGTCGCCCAGTGAAACAAGGTCTGTGTCAGGTGTTGAAGAACCAGGACACTTTGGTGACAAATGGGCTACTGGAACAACAAAGGTAATGGACTTGAGAAGACAAATAAGGCACTATTGGAATGCCCCTACTCCAGTAACCCTAGTTAATGGAGCTACATGAAAAGATTGGGGAAAACATGGCTACTTTGATGTCCACAGTCTAGACTAACAGCGAAAAAGCTAATAACGCCAACATCCACAAACGAGAGCTGCTTTCACAACTAGAGATCCAAGAGATAGTTTCACAACTTAAGCAAGGGGGAACTAAGACACACAGTCAGATAACATCAACCCTCCAGAGATTGTATACCAAGCCCCAATGAAGCAAGAACAACTGAATGAGAGAACATCTGACCTAAGAGATAAGTTGTGAAGCTGAGTGAAGTGCCTCCACGGGATCTCCTAGATGATGTAAATACAGCACTAAGTACAATCCCTACTGTGACCGATGAGCTATGCCTTCCCAGTAATAAGATACCCTGCTGGGATAATGAGTTGGCCAAAGGAAGAAATTGAGACAACTGATGTTAAGACACGAAAGCTACTCATCATGCATGGTGGATTCCACCCCAAATCTAGGATCCACAGGCTATACACTAAGTGCAAAGAAGGAGGCAGAGGCCTAGTGAGCATCAGAGCCACCACTGAAGATGAAACATCCAAGTACCAAGAATATATCAGGAAGATGGCCCCAAGGGATGAAGTGCTCAGTGAATGTCATAAACAACGCAAGCTGGAACAGAAGGAACTGAAGGAACCATCATGGGAGGAAAAACCCCCGCGTGGGATGTACCACCGACAGATAGCTGAAGTGACTGATTTGACCAAATCCTACCAATGGCTAGAGAGGGCTAGACTGAAGGACAGCACTGAAGCACTGATCATGGCAGCACAGGAGTAGGCCTGGAGCACCAGAGCAACAGAGGCCCAGATCTACCATACCAGACAAGACCCCAGGTGCAGGCTATGCAAAGAGGCCTCAGAAACCATCCACCATCTCACAGCAGGTTGTAACAGACTAGCAGGGAAGGAATACATAGAACGGCATAACCAAGTGGCCGGTATAGTGTATAGAAACATCTGTGCAGAAAACCAACAGGAGACCCCCAGGTCAAAATGGGAGTCAAACCTCCAAACGTTGTGAAGAAAGACAGAGCTAAGATCCTGTGGAACTTCCAGATACAAACAGACAAAATGGCAATGGCCAACCAAGCAGACATTGTGATCATTGATAGGATCAGGAAAAAAGAGCACAGAAACTGAAGAAATACCAAGGGCTCAGGGAATAACTAGAAACAGTCTGGAAGGTAAAGACAACAGTGGTGCACGTGGTCATCTGAGCACTCGGGGCAGTAACCCCCAATCTGGAGAAGTGGATCCAACAGATACATTTCAGTCCAGAAGAGCACAATCATAGGAAAAGCTAAGATACCAAGAAGAACCCTCAAGCTCCCAGGCCTCTGGTAGAGGACCCAAGCTTGAGAAATGGAGAGCTGCCCACCCTGTTCAGGAGTGGGTGAGAGAGTATTTTTTTTTTAAGATATATATATATATATATATATACTTTTTTCACTCAGTTCAGCAGTAAGAAGTGTTTTAATTATGTGACATAACAAATTGGTCAGTGTAGAGGTGTGGGGATGAGCAGTGGGGGGTTAAGCAAGGCTCAACGTTATAGACAAAACGGAGGAAAGAGACATGTTGAAACAATTTAGTGACCAGGACAACATCTGGTGGGTTTACCATGGATCGGTCTGTTGAGGTGGAGCATGTTTCACCCCCCTCGTAAAAAGAGGTTGAAGGAGGCTTTGGAGCCTTATCAGTTCAAGCTGCTAGTTCAAGGCGCTAACTCAGCAATGCCGAAGCTGTCGAGGAGGTGGAGGACAGAATGCAGTTTCTGAGTGGTAGAGCGATGTTAGCAGCATCTTTGCTACCATGAGCTAACGTGCTCAGCAGTAACAAACACCTTTATAGGCTATGGTGACAAAAGCATGTACTGTTTGAACCAATAAGAAAATTAAAGTGCAACAGCCACCATTCAACACTAAGATGGTTTTCATACAAATATTGCAGAACCAAATTTTCTAAATTTAAACACTAACATTAAAGTAGCGCCCTTAGGCCTGGTTTATACAATTTACCTGCAATGTTGGGGTGAGTAACACACAACATGAAAATCGTTGGTGAATAGATTCGTTTGAGTATGACATTACTAATAATTGTAAATAAAAAAAATAGTCCTTTTGGACTGAGTGTGATATGTAGACCTTCCAGTGTTCAAGTTGTAATTGAATGCACCACAGAAGATGCTCCTGGCAGGAAAAACACCTGCACTCGAAAGAAGACACATAACTCTAGTCGTCACTACACTGGTGTAAGGTCGTATGCTTGCTGCTATAAATACTCCTGTATCTTGGGTCGGTTCAATGCTACAGTTCCAGATTTTTGGACTCTCTGTGCCAATGGGATGTTTGCATTTTATTGGATGTTATCCCAGGGGACAAAATTTGATGTTGACGGATCTCTACTGCTCATCTCATATCTGGACACCGAGACTCGCTCTGCTTCTCCACTACCGATCGTCGCCCAAACCCTCTGATAAGTATTGCCTCGTCTGCCTCTCTGTGAATGACCGCTGCCTGAAGATGGACCTCACTTTCGGATGCTGGATAACGGACCTGATGAAAGGATTATTAGTGTCTGTCACCTCTGGCATCAAGTCTCACAGACTGAAGAGGAGCGCTCAATTGTCTCTGAGCGTCCACCCACTCTGACGTCACTGCAGCTGCTGCCCTGCCTGCTGTAAACTGCTGCAGGTTAGTGGAAGGGAGCTTTGCAAGTTCCTTTTGTCAACAAGCCTTCCCAGTCACCAACCTTTTCTCTCTTCTCACAGAGTTCGCATGAGAAGCCATTTCCTGAGCTGCTTCACTGATTCTGCTTCCTGATACCTATTTTATTGTAACTTACACGTCTATGTTGTGGCTGAATGTCCAGGTCCTGTGTGTAAATGGTGACAGTGTTGTGCATTCACAGATGGTGTCCACATACCTTGTTTGTAACTGTTGTCTACTGTATGTCCATATGTCTGTCTTTTATCTTAAACTAGTGCATCCATTGCCTTGAGACCTCTGACATCAACAAGATAGATTTGCCAAGCTAACTGCTGCTCACTGGAAATTTGTTCTCTTTTTCAGACCATTCTCTGTAAGCCATAGATATGATGTTGCACGACGGTCCCTGTAGACTAGCAGTTTCTGGAATACTCAGACAAGCCCATCTGGCACCAGCAACCTTGCTATATGTCTGACCCATTGTGATGCTTGGTTTGACATTCAGCAAGTCATCTTGTTCTCTGTTTGGTCTCCCTTCCTCTTTGTATGACGCACAAACATGGTACTATCAACTCACACCCACCCTTTTTACGTCGCACCACCAATGAGTCCAAGACCTTAAAAGTCAACAAAAAATAAACATGCATATTACTTATAAATAATATACAACTAAATACACACCAAGGAATACATTAAAACATTTCCATACCACCATCTCCCATTACAAACAAAAAGCTCATATTCCAGAATAGCAAATATCGAAATGCTTTTACAAGTGCAGTGGCTTGCAAAAGAATTCACCCCCATGGCATTGTTCATGTTTCGTTGCCTCACACTGAATCAAAAGGGAATTAATGCCATTTACAGAACATCTTAGAAAGTTTTTGTTCTGCTTTTGTTTGTGCGCTTGTTTGTGGGTATTTGGGAGCGGGCGGGGGGGTGAAGACAAATAGGAAAAGCTAACTTCACGCTAAAGTCAGTACTTTGTAGAGCCGCCTTTTGCAGCAGTTCCAGCTGTGAGTGGCTCTGGATGAGTCTCTAGGATCTTGCTACATTTTGCCTCTGGGATTTTTGGACAGAATTCCCCCAGCTCCTCCCTGTTGGATGTTTCTTTTGCTTGTGAACAGATCTTCACATCTAGCCCCAGATTCCCAATTGGACTTATATCTGGACTTTGACTAGGCCATTCCAATACATTTAAATGTTCAAGTGTTGCTTCAGGTTATTGTCCCGCTGAAAGGTGAACCTCCAATGTCACATCACAGGCAGACTGACCCAGGTTTTGCTCAAAAATATCCCAGTATTCAGCACTGTCTATCTTTCCCTTCACTCCGACTAGTTTCCCAGTCCCTGCTGCTTAAAAGCACTGAGTGAGCTGGGGGTGGGTGGGCCACAGGCCCATTCCCCAGGGATGAATGCAGTATTAATTTATTTTCATTTCAATTTTGTTTTATTTATTTCATTCAGTTAGTTACTTTTGATTCTATAATTTTTTTCTATTTAGTCTTTTCCTCTTCCCTCATCCCTGACCGCTCTTGACTGGGCTGGTCGGTGGTCCCTGGGGTGTGTGGTACCAAGCTGATGGTTACCCTCCAACCCTTCGGAGGGTGCAGGAGAATGAGGATGCCTTCTCTAGCCATCCGACTTTCTCCTCCAGGGGGAGCCCTTCCCCCCCTGGTCTTACATGTCCTGCTGTCCATGCTTTTTGTGTTTTGTTTTGTGGGACTGAGTGAGTTAGTGTACTTGGTTGATTTGGATGGTGGTGGGGTTTGGTTCCGTCTGGCTTGTTTAGGTTGTTCCTGACTGGGGGGCAAGGGGTTCAGGTTCACCCCCTCCTTGCCGCTCCTCACTGCTGGCAAGTGCTCCCTCCTGCAGCCGATACCAGGGTCTTTGGGCTCCCTGCATGCTTCTGATGGCTGGAGGGGGGAGGGGGGAGGCCCTCTATACCCATCACTGAGCATATGTCATGTAAGGCCTACATCACATATCTTGCATGTTCACACACTTTTGTACTCATGATACAACAGCTGAATTGTCCTGTAGTTCTCTCCATCGGTAGCAACAGTTTTTTTTGCATTAGCTTGCTGCTGGTGTCTGATTTTTGGCTTGTTTCCTGATAATTTTATGTTCATGGTTGTCTTTCCCCAGTTTCCCCATGGTGGCCGTAAGAGGATTTTTTTAGCAGCTTGTTGTCAGGTTCTATAATTTTTGTCTATGTGTTTTCTTTGCATCTCTGTTCTCTCTTTCTCTTCCTTTGTCCTCGCTATGCCTCTTCCCCTCCTCTACTGTCATGTCTGGCAGCAGTTTTTACCCAATACTTTAACAACAATAACATAAATCATCAAGGGCTGGGTGTCAAGGGAGGATTCAGAGGTATAAAGCTTTCCTTGGTAAAGCAGATATGTTTGGCCTATCTAAAGCAGTCAGAGCAGCATTCTGCTTGACATGAAGTTGGACATGACAAGGGGGAAAAAACATGGCGTTCCTGATGAGATGTGTTGGGTTTGCGCCAGACAGTGTTTTGCTTGGTGGCCAGAAAGTCTAATTATAGTGTGATCTGACCAGAACACCTACCTCAAACTCAAAACATACTTTCTTATTTTTAGCACTGCTTAATGACTTTTACCTGGCCACTCTTCCATCAAGTCCAGCTCTATTGAGTGCACGGCTTGTTGTGGTCCTACAGACACATCCTCCAGTCTCTGCTGTGAAGCTCTGCAGCTCCTTCAGGGTTAACATTGGTCTCTGTGCTGCCTCACTGATCAATGCCCTCCTTGCCCGGTCTGTGAGTTTTGGTGGGCAACCCTCTCTTGGCAGTTTTTTTTTTTTTTTTTTTTTTTTTTGTGATACCTTTCCATTTGATGGAAATGGAAAGGTTCATTTTAATGGTGCTCCAGGGGAACAACAAAAATTTGGATTTCATAACCCCACCCTGACTTATGCACATTGGACCTATGGATGAGGGAAACTGGCAAATGAGCTACATCTGGAAAGTCTGAGATATTATAATGATATGGTCTTCAAAAAGATATGGAATCCTGTGTTGAACACCCTGTAATGAATGTGAACCTGTAAGACAGACCTTGCTGCTCCAAACCATTGTTTCCTCCCTTGTCAGTCAAATGTTTTTTGGAGGATGGCTTTAGAATATTGTCCTGTGGCATATTTAATCTGCGCTGTCATGACTGTGGGTTGTTGATGACTTGCAATGTTTTGGGGTTTTTTGGGGGGATTTTTTTCTAGCCAAAGCCAGTGGGGTGAATACATTTACAAGGCACTTTAATTAATGATCCCAAGATCTCTCACTTCATACTTTATGTAACTATAAACGAAACATTTTCTTTTATAGCTCATTCATGACATGCCAGTGGCCATGCATTGTACAGTTACTGTCCTTTAATAGTGCAGGAAAATGGCTCTTCTTGCATCACATGTTAGAGCTATCCTAAGTGATCCAGTCACGTTTTGATGTCGTTATATTGTGCAGTGATCACTGTGTCCATAAAATATATGTTAATATGTGGGATTTTATATCCAAAGGTTCATAGCCCAAAGGTTCGGGTTCTTAATGACCGTCAGATGTAAATTCTTTGTAGAAAGCACTGTAATGAACCTTATCAGGAGCTTTTCCCAAGTTATGGGGGATGCTCTGCATTACGTGCTCGGTGGTCCGCTGGTTGAAGTAGACTATGATTGCTGCGTCTCTTCCCGCTCATAGTTGAACCATATAAGGTGGCTTCTTTTTGATAACTATGACATAACTATGAAACCAAAGGCTCTTTTTGCTCCAGATGTTACAATCCATCCCCTTAACATGTTGGAAAGAGTACAGACTCCACAAGGAGACCGACAGCAGCCACAAGATGCAGGGGACACCACACTGTATGCTTCAGGTTGCAAGATATAAGATAGTCCTTGTTGATGGGATGGCTACTGTAGTGTCAGTCAAATATCTCAGTGCATGCTTCAGTGATAGACGTGTCGCTCATAAAGGAATGAGATCAATTTATCCTCATATGCGGCTCTTTCAGGGATGAATCTATGAAGAAAATCATCTATGAACGGGTTTTTGCCTCGTGACAAGATAAGGGAAGATATTACCAGCTAGCTTGTGTAAAAAAAACTCATCTCTGCTCCAGAACACAGATAAGCGACAAACGCTTTTTGGGGACAAAATCACAAAGAAGCACTACACCTATCATCTACCAGGCTGTCCAGGCCGTTGATGGAGGCCTGTAGTACAGCAGAGAGCAATGGGGAGGGACCTGTAAGGTGTGCTTCTTCAGATTTCAAATAAAGTTCATGGTTTTCTCTGAACTCCCTACTACCGTTTTAAAAATCTTGCTGATACCAATGGATTTCTCATCTGATAAAATGGTGGTCAAAACCCATAGATCAGGGTCCTCCCATCCATTCCAATCTCTAAGAGAGCTCTTCTGCAACTTCAAAATGCAGCCCTGCTCCCATTCTGCTGGATCAAATGGCTAAATCATCTCCAGGCACGCTGGAACAGCAATGCTTCTAAAGGTAGGTCTCCATAATGGGATTTGGAGACCCTTGCTCTAGGTTATTGATAAGACAAGATGTTAATGAAAGACAACCATTGGGTAAAATCAAAAACGGTGGTCAAATAAATCTTGGGACACTGAAAACCTTCTGATTATCATTATTTGCTTAAAGTAAAGCTTCAAAAAACGTTTTACTTCCCCAAAAGCATTCAGCAAAATTGAAAAAACAGCAGATTTTTTACTCACTTTGTGCAGCTGGGAATGAGAGGCCAGAATGGCGTCCTGGTGTTTGCAGGTATCCTCTGCCTGATGGTAGTTCAGCTTGTAGCGCCCCTCACGGGGGTAGTAGGGGAAGACCACCCCTGCAGAGGTGACACAAACAGAATCGCTGTTGAGTCAAAAGGCTGTGGGATTATGAATCTTCATTAAGCGAACGATTTGACAAATGGAAAAAAAATATCAACGGGAGGGGAAACTGATTCCTGACCTTCCAAGTCTAGATTGACAAATCCCGTATCATCCTCCATGTCATCAGTGACCTCACACTCGTAGCGCCCGTAGTCCTCCAGGGTGACATTTTGGATGATCACTGAGGCGTCACCCGGTCCCGACCGCTCCAAAGACACACGTCCTCGGTATGAGCCAAACACACGCTGCTGCCTGGGGGAAGCAACAAGATCAACGAGCGCAATAAGCCAGCTCTTTTAGTGAGAACTCTGCCTGGCATTTCTTGTTCTGAGCCACATGATTCAAACTGTGGCGGGATAAAAATCAACTCATCAAATTGTCTGTTATTACTTGATGTTATTTAAAAGATCAAAAGATTTTTTAAGGGCAAAACATAGGTGGATATTTAGAAATAGGGATTCAGAATTTACTTTCCAAGCGCCACAAAGACATCCTCGAACTGCAGGGCATCGGTCACTTTGGTCCATTTGATGCGGATGCGAGCAGGGTCCGTGTTCTCCGGCTCATGGTGAAATCTGCAAGGCAGAGTGATGGAGCCACCGCGATGTGTCACCACCTTGCCGGGAGCTGTCTGCACAATCACTGCTCCAGTCTCATCCTCTGAGTTAAAGAAGAGGAGGGAGATCAGTGTAAACAAACCGCATTGTTTTAAATAAATGAAACCAAGTGTTTGATTTTGTAACATCTTCGGGAATGTATTTTTTTATTTTTTTTATTTGCTTTTCTGACACATAACTGTTGTCTTAAGGGTTCTGATTATCAGTCTGTTTTAAATCACCTTTTGCATTTTTGAAACATGTAATTCCCAATGTAAAAGTTAGTTTTTGCTTTAGCAATTGCATAGGTGATTTTTACTCAGGCTTGATGGGTACTAAGTCGGCACAATGTGCTTCTTGTATTGGACTCACTTGGGATTGGTACATAAACCAAAATCTGCACCTATTAGGTATCCTATGCACATCTTGGCTGGGTCCTAAATGAATATGAAGAAAATGCACTTACAACCCATAAAATTGTCCTGCATCTACCCTATGTGAGCAAATGATGTGGGGACTATATGCAGCATGTGGACAGTCTCGTATGAGGACAATTTTTTTGGCCAATTTCGTACCCATTTGTGCCCTGAATACCAAGGTTTACTGTAATGTAACAGGGACCATTTTCTCCCTCATCAGACATCTCCCTGTGCAGCTCAGGCACCCTCCAATATTGATTCATCATCACATTGTCCACTCTAGGATGTCACCAAACTTCTACACAGCATGGTTGACCAAAACGGCCTGATGGCCTTTCATTGAACTTAACAACTGATAAATAAAAGTAATTGTTTTGGCAGACATTTGCTAGAGTTGTGATATAAACATGTAAATTAGCAGCCCGTAAAAGGCTTTCTGCAACACGAGGCTTGGCTAAAAGCACCTACAATTATCCGAGCCTGCCAGCAATTAGACCCTTCTCTACTTGCTTAGGGTTAGGGGGAGTATCTGCCATGTTTATTATACCATGCTCTGAGTGAATGATCAATTCTAATTGGCTGCAGGGTGTCTGTTAAAAAGTGTTATAGGACACCTATAAAAAAAAAAAATTAAAATTGCGCTGGCTCAAACCAACGCCTAACACCGAGAGACATTTAATAGTTGTTTCAGCCTCTTCTTATGAAAAACGTATGATTTTAAAGGTGAAAAACATTAAAGTATTAATCATTGATTTAATATGTCTTTCATAAGTGACCATGGTATAAGCGGGATAATGCCCTTCGAGGTGTCCATTATCGCATCGGACGGTTCGTGCCTCAGCATCGTCCATTTATTTCTGATAATGGACACCTCGTCTCGCATTATCCCTTACATCAAACCCTTCAGAACAATGATTTGGAACATACAAAGGCTACATTTCAAAGGTTAATCAGTAATAATAAAAAATAACTGTGGTGTGTAGTCTTTATGGTTTGCAAACATATTTTACTGCAAACTATTTAAGTTTGGGACACTTTTAAGGGGTATCAAATTTCTGTATAACCAAGTCGAGCTTGTTCTAATAACAAGCTGGATCCTGGCTGGTTCCCCCTGTCGCAAATCCTGTTTCAGTAGGATGACTTGCTCAGTCCTCAGGGGAAAGAAAATGTTGTAAGGAGCTCCTTCACAGAAGGAGGAGTAGAGTAGCTGCTCCTCCACGTTGAATTGACCAAGCATCAGATGGTTCAGGCATTATCAGGATTTCTCCTAAACACATTCTTAGAAGGTGTTGCAGATCAAGAACTCAACTGAGGGCCTCCATGTCCTCCCTGGTCTGGGAACGCCTTGGAAACCCCAGAATGAGCTAGGGATGGACAATAAGGACAGGGGGACTTGGGTTTTCGTCCGAGGACTTGGTACCTTCACAACTCGATCTTATATAACCAACATAAATTGGATTCATAAGGATGCTATTTTTAAGACTAGTTAGGCTACAACTAATTTTGGAAACATTTAACCCGGAAATATATTGTTTCTACAATTAATTTGCTTACTACCTCTCGATGCTCAGTGTTTCTCTTGCAAGACACACTTTTGTTTTCAGCTGCTGTTGAATTCTATTAATTCGTGGTGATAGTGATGATGATGATGATGATGATGATGATGATGATGATGATGATGATGATGATGATGATATTTAAAAAGCATTATCATAGAAAACCCATACCATTTTTGAGAAATTTGTTATTAAAGGTTTTTGTATAATTGTGTCACATTTAATAACATAGACGCTGTTAAACCTAAAAGCCTTTCAGAAATTTCAGATTTTTTTTTTAGATCCTGGCATTCTTAAATGGTAAGAAAAACTAAGCTAAGCTAAGCTTTTATACGATAAGATAAGATAAGACTAGATAAGAAATACCTTTATAGTCCCATAAAGTGGGGATTTAGGCGTGACAGTGGCAAAGACACAGACAGAGTTACACACAATTTTCAATAATGAAGAAAATATGCTAATCTAGTCTAAGTAAGTTCTAAAGCAGCAGAGAATGAGCTTTATGAGAAAGGCCAACATAAAAAAAATTAAAATAAATACCAGAAGAAATATTGCACAATTATTGATAATATGGCATACTTGGGTAAAAAAATATTAAATATTCCAGTTCAACCGTGGAAAATCAATGTAACTCCTTTGTTTTCCCTGAATTTAACCTGAGATGGTTCTGCTGGCACCAGTCTACACAGCTCTGGATCCACTGTTCTGTGATGAGACATCAGAGAACCTCTGAACTGTATTGAGTCACTTTTACATGCAAATTGGTGATTATGATGATCTTATTTTAGACATGCAGTTGTCAGACAAATGAAAATACTGTTACCGAGCACATGCACCACTCGTCTCCTTGATTCTGTCAGATCCTCAGGCAGGGACGACACAGAGAGGACGGAGGTCAGGATCAAGACTGCAAGGAACATTTCACCAAAGATCTGAAGTCGATGTTGCTTTGAGAACTGCAAACGAGGGCAGATTATAAAACATAATCACAGGCTTGCTGTTAAAGGAGGAAAAAAAACGTTAAGCAAACATCAAAAGAGTTAAGCCGGGGGTATAACAGGACATTTAGCAGAATCATTTAATACAGATTTAAATATTCTCAACAACAGAGCCAGTGGTTGAACCTTTACATTAATGCTGAAACACTTTGAAAAAAGTTTAAAGACATGGGTTACAATGTTTGAAAGAAAACATTACAACCAATAGGTAGAGGAAAGGTAAGGCAGCAGACGGCAGATTTCTCTGGCTTTCTCAGGGAAAACAATTACAGGATCAATTGTCTCCTGTTCGGTTTTCAACTGAGCCATGCTTTAGAAATAACTTAGCTGTGCACGAGAATTTTACCTCGCTGCCCTTCATACTTGTAATTCCAAAAAGACTTGGAAATACGGACGTAAAATAGGCTTTCCCCTTTAAATATAGGACAAATAATCAGTGGGGACAGTGATGGATGGGTTCACTTTGACTTCAACTCTTCAGAATTTCTAAAAGAATCCATGCCTTCATTATTTATTAAAGATAATGTTAAATTGAGTAAAACCATGTAAAGAACACTGGAACAACCTTATGCTTTAGTAGGCTGCTAACTCACCCTCAGCACCAATAACTTGAAGTTGATGTTTTCTACATGGTTTTCTCAGTTTTCCACATTGCTGTGAAGAAGTTCTGTCCCTGCCTTCAAACAGCCTCCTTACACAATCCAGTTTCAGCCAAATTTTAGCTGCTGGAACGGTAGTCTCCTATTTCCCTCTGGATTACTTTAGTGTTAGCAAGGGTTTCACCGTTAACTCAGCGGCTGCATTGTAACCTGATCCCGTTGCTGCCAAAACAAAAAAAGCCCACATTTTCATTCCTCCACCCCTGTGCTTGAAAGCTGCGAAGAGTGGTTTGTGTTCGCAAACTGTGGTTTGATTTCCCCAAGATGGCAAATTGGATTATTGGATAACATGTGTTATATGTTGTACCATCTGTCCAAAGCGCATTGTTGCAAAAGACTTGTGGTTTATATGGAGGAAGGTTCATAATCCTTCTTCTGAGAATGGCATTAAAATGCATTTCTGTCCTCTCTATACATTAAAACACTTCAGGAACATGTTGGGAAAAAAGAGGTTGTACAGTGGTATGTGGGCCACTCGTTTAATGACATCTGAAGTGCTAAGAAATGATCCATACCTAAAGTTTTTCTACCTTTTACATGCAAGGCAGCCATATTGGATGCTAAACACTGGATTGCTGGACGACCTCCGTTTCTCCCTGCGGAAATTTTAAATTCTGGGGACACGTACATTTCCTCTTGGAACTTGGAAAATTCAACTTTGGCGAAGGTTTCACAATGCAACCCTTTCAAACAAGTCATATTTGTTGAGTCGTTTTCTGATTGTGCTGACAAACTTAAATTTCTGCTATCTGAAGACAGTACAGTTGGAGATGGAGCATGTAAGTAGTTTTGTTTCTGTTTCAGAGGTTGTGGAGACAAATTGTACGGTTGTATACGCCTGGGAAAATGGTTTTTTTAATGTGTTTTTTATTTTTATTTTGAATAAACATTTCTACTGTAGAATGGTAAGCAGATTGATTAAAAATTGCCATGTGATCCTTCCCAGAGTCAATGGAAGTAAAAGTTGCTCATCTAAGATCATTGTTGATGTCTTACCTTCCCTCATCTTCGTGTTTTCCTAAACCACATCTGTCTGATCAGCAACCAGCCAACATTTCGGCTCTTGTGGAGGCGGTCTTAACTTGCTGATGATCAGGTAAGTGAATTTAATGAGCATCAACTGGATTAAGCAAGATATCTTGGTTCTCGCGCACAGTATACCTCACTGGCTTTGTTGGTGTTCAATAAAAAGTGACACAAAACAAGTCAGAAAAGACTTAAATTATTTTGGAATCTGATAATAACAAAAACAGATCATGTTATCAATACAACCCTAGGGCTGCATCGAATGCAGAAAGCCCTGCAGTTACAGACGTCTGTATACTTTGGCTCAGCACACGGCAGAAGCGAAGGTGCTGCGTCACACAAATCTATTAATTCTTGCACGAGACAGAGGGCGTTCTGCAAAAAAACGCTGTCAACACACACTCGGGTCCATTGTTTGGTTTTTCACGCAGGCCCCGAGGGAACAAACTCATCATCACAACAACAACAACAGTGCCAAGAAGGTCCTGCGCTACTAAACCGTTTCTCCTCTGTGCTGAAGCACGGCTGCGATGTGTAAAGGCTTGACATGAACTGAGGCCTCAGTGGCAGATGCACTAAATCAGCCATTTTGCATGCACCTTGCACACTGTAAACAGCCCTGCTGCATCCTTCCTCTAGAGGTTGTTCCAGTGTTCACCTCTGCAGTTGCACAGTCATGCAGTGCGCAGAGCTGCAGAGCTCAGCCATACCTACAGAGGACAGAAGTCATTGTCAACTTACCATGGCTGTCACAGCGATTTAAGGCGGACGTTCCTCCGTTTAGGTCCTCATTCGGGTTAAATGTTGCTCTGCTGCAGAAGCACTCACCTCTCTCCCTCCCTCCATCGCTGCTCCCTCACACTGCAGGGGAACCACCAGTGTTTGTGGGTCCCGCAGTGCTTTAGTGACGCAGCACATATATGTTTGTGCACTGTCTGCGGTGACGGGTCTTTGTGAACATAACAGAAGTCTGCCACAGAAAACAGTCATGTTGCTAGTTTTGTGTGAAGCTGTTTTTTTACAATGTTTTTTGTTTTTTTTGATCATTATTATTATTGAGAACTTTTCCTTTAAATCCAGTCAGTAGTTTATTATGGACAAATAATATTCACACAATCAAATGCATGACTGAGGAAGCGCAGGTAACAACAGGCAGATTCATTCAGATCACTTTTTTGTCCTTTTTGCAAAAACTGAGTATTTATGATGCTTAAACAAATCTCAAAGAGAAAATCTTTAAATTCAAAACACAATTTAAAAGCTTTAAAATAAATACTGCTCTAGCATTGCCTTTCACCTCTGATATTGCAGCATACGTTATTTGAATTCCAGCTCATCCAGGCACTCAAAGAGTTTTATCCTGATCCTGATGTGTGAGAATGCTTGTGTCCAAGCTTGAGGTCTGCCCTAAATAAAAGATCTTTGCTGGAAGGTGTAGCCTGATGGTTGCAGAATGCACACCTGGCTGCAATCTTCTCATCAACCTGCTGGAGATAAAAGGCGCTCTGTTGGCCTCATTGCCTGAGAATAATATTACCTGCTATGAAAAGTGTTATTATGTTTATGAGTGGGGGGGTAGGTGCTGTGATTTGTACCACCTGCATCGAGAGCAACACAGGAAGAACATCTCATCTTTAACTGACTAGACATTGAAGTACAGATGTTTTACTTTTGTTAAAAAATGAAAGAGGAGTGTCGACACTTTATTGTTTAGTTAGTGGGTTAAGACAGAAAAGAAAGCACACAATTGTTCTCCCATTACTGTTCCAACATGACTGCCTAATATGAGGAGAATCACGTTTGTTTAAACACCATTCACAACATCTGCGCTCAATATTGCACATTCTCAACAATCTGTGGTCGATTCCAGATCTCTGATGACAATACAACTTTGCTCTGATTATCACTCATCTCCAGAAGTTCTGTCTGCTGCAACAAAAAGTCTACCTTCCTGAGTCCATTCCACCTGTCTGCTTTATTCTTGTAAGACATATTGTTTCTAGATAGACCCGCATGGATGGATCAAATGAAACGGGCCACAAATGTACAAATAGTCACTGAATAAAGACCAAAATGATTTATAACTCTGATCGCTCTTCCTGCTGCTCGGTTAACACGTACTGCAGCAGGAATTACTGATGGCCACGAGCTGAGAAAGAAGCGGAAACAGCTCCACTGAAACTGGAGTTTAGACTGAGCTCTGAACGGACAGTGCTGTGAACGGATCCTCTGCAGACCAGGTGAGATTTTTTATTTTATTTTTTTTTGCATGAGGAATGCCATGTGTGGTGTGTGCAGTCAGGGAAATGCATGTCACCAGGTTATTGCGTGAGTTGAGAGCTCTAGAAGTGTGCATGCGCAGCAGCAAGCAGAAACTAACTAGGAAGGAGTACAAACACACTGGCGTTACATGAATATGTCAGAATGATGGCATGTGGGACAACCAATAGATAAGGTGACACCCCTGGAACTTGAGGGACAGAGGAGAGTGAAAGCAGGAACAAACTTCTGACCAACCTCTGCCATTCGAACCAAATGACAAAATTGGTTTGTACAGGCCTGCAGCTCTCACAGGGATCCTTTTTCTGAATACATAAAGTATTGACTACAGTCAGGATGGAAGGACCATTTCACCCAGTATGACAAAAAGTGTTTCCAAACAGGATTACCTCCCAGGTTCCATCCATCCATCCATTTTCTAACACGTCTATCCCTAATGGGGTCGCGATGGATGCTAGTGCCTATCTCCAGCTGTCAACGGGCGAGAGGCGGGGTACACCCTGGACAGGTCGCCAGTCTATCGCAGGGTCTCCCAGGTTGTAGTTCTTCTATTGGCTCCTCACCAACCTTCACAAGAAATCTCCATGACAGCTACCTTCCAGAAAGCCCTCCTCGGTCAGTTCCTGCAGCTGCCATGTCTTCCCCGCCTGCCTGCTCTCCATCTCCCTCTGCTCAGTTCTCTATCTCAATCCTTTGTCACCTCTGTTCACGCTGGTCACCCTCCTGGAAACAGACTCACACGGCAGGTCTATCCTCGCCTTCCCATCTCCGTCGTCACCCCCTCCACTGCAAGTCATTCCCTCCTGTTGATCATTTGGAGAATTCTTCATCAGTTTTCCTTTTTGCCTCAACTAACTAGTCTTCCTCATTCCACAGACACCACACCATCACTTTCCCGAAAGCGTCTGTAAATACATTAATCGTATTCTTTCTTTTATTATTTTTTTCTTTTTTTCTTTTTTTTAACAACATCCTAAGTCTTGGATGATTTCAGCATGTGGGTCAACACTTCCTGAAACCATTACAGCTTTGGAGCATGTAAAGAATCCTTTAACGTCAGAGTCGCAATTAGCGGATCCAATGTATTTTTGCACAGATGTCGTAGTGATAGTTAATGCAAGTAAATCAGTCCTAACTGGTGGTATGATGAAAAAGACCCTTGACATGATTGCAGCTGAAAAAGTGAAGAGATAGGAAATCCTCCAGAAACCTGCATTCATGTAAAATCTTAAAAAAAAAAAAAAACTATTCTGGTAGTCCTGTAGAGCGGAGATTCAAATTGACTAGGAACACTAAAGAGGAGCTGCCAAATTATCTGCAGCTGTTTTTTTTTCCATGCACTAATGTTGCTTTGGCAGTACTATCAATATGAGAGAAAATGAAAAAATATGAAAGAAAACACTTACATGAACTGTTGCTTTATGAATGCGAGAAACAAAGTCGGCAGCAATTTACCAGACAGCTTGTTTCTGGGCCTGAGTCAAAAACAGCCTTGTTCAATTTTGGCTACCATTGAGCAAGGCTTTTAGTTTTTCTCAAAATTGCAGCCTACAAACCAAAAAAGAGAAATGTTTTTTTTTTGTCCAAAGTTTTTCAAGTAAATAAATATATTTCAGCTTTTTTCCAGTACAATTATACATCTTCAATTTGTCTTCTAAATCAGAGTGACGGTCATCTTCTCTCACTGTGCTTTTTATCAATAAATACAACTTTTAAAGTAAATAGAAATACTTATTATTCAGTGCTATATGTTTTTCCTACTACTAGACAGGTCAACAAGTAGTAAAATCCATTTATCCGTACAAGTCTTCCACAAATGGCAATTTCCCATTTCTGAACTTAATAACCATAAAGTTATAAAGTATAAAGTATGACCTCAACAAGAGTCATACAAAAGACTACAAAGAAAATAAATCTGATTCTCAAATATGTTCTTTTCTTTGTACTAAAATGTCCTGGGGTCATTCAGAGCCCTTTGTGGGGACTTCTCCAGAACACTTAAAGGCATACTATGCAACATTTTTCAGTTAATTAATGTGTTCCATACCGTTTTGGATGATTAAATGAGTCATTTCAGGTCGAACAAAGGTTTTCTCGGCCGCCCTGGTGGTCTGTGGGGGAAATACCGCACTTGCAATTGCAAGAGCTTCGGCCCGCACCCACAGGCTCAGAAGTCTCGTGCAAGACCGGTCTTGCTTTACGGCGAGAACTCCATGTGTTTTTGCCCTGCCATTCACTATATGCACACGCGAAAGCAACAAAGAACCGCGTGTTAACGTCAAATAAACATGCAAGCATATCGAGGTTTTTTTATTATTATTATTATTATTATTATTATTTATATATATATATATATATATATATATATATATATATATATATATATATATATATATATATATATATTTTTTTTTTTTTTTTTGTTGTTTCGCGCGGGCATTATAGTGAATGGGCAGGGCAAAAAACACATGGAGTTTCCCCGTAATAAAGCAAGTACCTTCTGTGGGTGCGGGCCGTGAGATCTGCTCTTGCAAGTTCGGTATTTCCCCCACCAGACCCCAGGTCGGCCGAGGAAACCGTTGTTCGACCTGAAATGACTCATTTTAATCATCAAAATGGATGGAAACATTAATTAACTGAAAAAATGTTGCCTATATGCCTTTAAATATGTTCTTTTCTTTGTACTGGAATGTCCTGGGGTCATTCAGAGCCCTTTGTGGGGACTTCTCCAGAACACTTAAAGCAGCAGTAGGTACATTTTGTAAACTTGTAAAATTTGTAAAATTTGTTAAAACTGCCACTATGTCCTGACAGCATAATATGAGACAGATAATCTGTGAAAAGATTCAACTCATCTGGCTCCTCCCACTGGTCCTACTGCCATTTGTAGAAATACACCACTCCCAGTCAGAAACAACCAATCAGAGCCAGGAGGAGTTTCTTAGCCATGTCAGCCATGCTCTTGTACGTGCTGCTCACACCTCTCCCCCACACATCGCGAACCATAGTTCAAGGTCAAGATTGCCAGTGTGCTGCTGGCAAGGAAACAATCTAATGTTACAGGAAAACTGCCAGTTTGTCGAGTGGCACCTGCCCAGAAAACAAAGACGGGTAAACGGAAGAAGACCGATGATAAAAAGCAAGCTAAAAAGAAAAGGCTATACTGTTCAGGGCAGGCTCTGCCTGCCCTGAACAGTATAGCGAGGGGGAATTACCTGTAAGGTGTGCTTGTTGAAATTGTGGGGCAAATTTCCATCGTCCTCGGTCGTCTGAGGCCTCGCCCACACGTAGCTGGGTATCTAGGTAAACGGATAAATTTTTATGCAGTTCATCCATGTACATAAACAGCGTTTTACTTGCCTAAAATGGATTATTCTGAAAACTCCGGCCAAAATGGAGATTTCTAAAACGCTTTGAGCCTGCGTGTGTGCGTGACAAGACGCTGACGTCACATATGTGTGGCCATTGTTATAAGCTTGGAAATACAGTGGTGTAAAAAAAATGAATACTCTTAAAGAAGTGATGATTTCTACGTTGTTTTTGGTGATTGACTCTTTACAATATGTGCCTGATCAGTGTTAAACAGGACAAATTCACTAACCTATGGCATCTCTGGTCGTTTATTAGCAAAGGATGTTACCTCTGCAGCATTTCCTGTCTTCTCCTCGGTATCGAGGCTTCAAAGTAAAAGCATACATGGAACATTATAAACATTACAGCTGGTTCAGAGGCTTTTAACTTTTTTTATTTTTACAACCCTAGCTGTTCCAATATGTTGATGTGCAAAGGAGAAAAAGGTGCTTGAATATCAACTGTTTTACACCGGTACAGTGCTGTTCAATATTGCTTTTATGTTGAAGGACTCTGACTGGCTGATTTCCCCCTATGCTTGGCATGTTTAAAATAATGGTCAGTGGTGAATTTACACAGGTGTATGTGGATGAAAACTTTTCTAAAAATGATCCTGTGTATACGGTATTATTTTTCAAATAATACCGTATACACATTAAGTGGGGGAGATATTTGTTTTTTTTTTAAATATCCTGCTATTTGTGTACATGGCCTGATTTTTCAATCTGCAAGTTGGAAATTTCAACTGGAATGCCCTTTAAGCTGGAAACACGAGCCTGGCTACTACTTGCAGCAATATTGAGTAAAGCTTCACACTTTGATTGTTTCAGCAGTTTCCTATTATCTTTGTAATATTTAGTCAGTCATACAGGTACTACTGTTCAGTGTTCATTAGACAGGATAGTTCCGCGCTTATATAGACAAAATTGCCATTATTTTAACAATAGCAGCCATAGTGGCTAAACAAGCAGTCAAGAATAACCACCCATTGCTGTTTAACATTTCACGTTCAGTTGAACAGTTCAGCACAGCTTATAAAAATAAAAAGAAAGGTTTTGCAATTAAACGTAACTTTAAAACCCATTTTGAGGCTCTGGTTGGCTGTATTTGTATTTATCAATGGCTTTGGAATGAGCATACATGTTTTTTCCTACTGTCAACCTCTAGGGAAAAAGGCGGAGATGATGTGATCTGCGACTCGTTAGTTTCGAGTTCCGTGGCAAATGAAACACACCATAAGTCCACGGTTATCTCCTCAGAACCCCCTACTGCAGCTTTAAACCAAAACGGTATGGAAAACAAACAGATTATTCATTTTAACCCAAATATTATTTGTTTACTTGTTTCATAATCCAGGTTCTCTTTGGTACCCTTAGCTCAATTAGTCACTCAAATTTTTGTCACTTACATTATATATAAAAACCAGAGTGTGTGACCATAACATAGGTGCAACCAGACCAGATCTACAGGGGCACGTTTCCAACATAAAATCTTCTGTTATTTGTAAAGTTTTCTAACAGATTCTACTAAAAAGTTGTGTCCTTTAAAAAAAAAAAAAATAAAAAAAAAGAATTTAAGGAGCCACAACGTAGTTCAAAAGGACCATGATAGTTTGGTAACTTCCTGGTCGTGTAAGTAACTCTACTCGATTGAACGGACATTCATCTTCTTCTCTTAATGAAGTGTAAAATGTTCTGCTGCATTTCTTTTTTTTTCTTACAGTCGCCGCTCCACAGATCTCCAGGGCCTCCTGCACAGCCGAGCAGACATCTGCAGCTGAGATCCCCCCGTGCCTCTCATCATGAGATTATAGAGCTGTTTTGGAGAGGCCATATTTTGATTTAAAGCCTCTGTCACATGAACATAATGCACTCGTACAAGCAGGCTAGCGGGCTCTTTTCAGCACACAGGAACAGTGCTGTGGGAGAGCGTGAATAAGTCTGCTTATTACTCAGCGAACCACCAAAGGTAATCATTGGTTGCAAGATTTTCATAGAGCATGAAGAAGGCTTGCCCTGCTGTTTTCACAACTATGTAGAAAAACACTGTACGCAGTCGTCGCAGGTTTTTTGTGTTTGTTTTTTACAGAAGAGCAAAGTGTCTATAAATTATTATAATCACTTCAGTTTTTTTCATTCATGTTTGAAGATCCAAGGTTGTCACTATTACACAATGGTTTACCTCTTCAAATGTGCCGATGCCTTTCATTCAAAAACATTGGACGTCTTTGTCGAGCAGAACGGTGAGGACTGAGACGGACCACTTATTGTGCCACCCACGCACAACTGCTGCACGCAGCATCAGAAAGGAAACAAAGACGGCCACGAAAGTAAAAGAAGAGGAAAAGATGGATCCTGGGCACCGAGAATAAGACAGAAGAAACAAAAGCAGAATCGTGTCTGTTGTTTCCAACTGCAGCTCGGAAAGAAAAGCTTTCCATCTAAAACTGGAGGCAGGCAACAGATGAGAGTGCTCACCAGATTCTGAGTGCGAGGAACAAGTGCTGCTCTTGGCGAATACATTAAAGCCCGAAGCTCATGCCAGCGTATCTTTGTCATTCAGCATCGTTGTTACTTATCTATTTAAATTGTTTGGGGCTTACGAATATAATTGAGGTACTAATTTATCTTGTAGGTGACGCATGCATTCAATCAGTCTGTCAGCGCTCTGCAAGTCTGCAAATCTTCGCTGTTAAGATATCATTTGTTTGCAAAAGCTTGTTTGTTTTTTTTACTCACAGTTATGTGAAGAATAGATATGATCTCACACAAAGAGACACACACAATATGACTCATTATTAACCATATTTAGGTATAAAATGTTAAGACAGCCTTGCTGAAACATCTAAGGTTTACTAATGCTACTCATTGAAATTCCAAGTTTTTATTTATTTATGTATTTATTGCATCTGTGATCTGACATGCAGAGATTTTCAGGTACCTTTGAGATATATTTTATGCTATTAGCGTCTTCAGTCTTCAAGGCTTTGCAAAAGTATTCCTGTCCTGTGAACTTTTTCACATTTTGTCACATTAAAACCCAAACTTCTGTGTATTTTGATAATTACTGTGTGCTCAACACAAGTTGGAAAATGTCAAGAGGGATGATTGCTCTTCCAAGACACTGTGCATACCACAATACTTACTACTCATGCAGATTTTTGTCTTGATGTTTCCGTAGAATAACGTCCGTCTACCGCATTTGCCTGTTCATTGTCTGGGTTGTTCGACACGTTTTGGCAGAATCAGTTTATATTGTGTAAATGAAACACCAGACACGGACCACATTCAACAAACTATGACCAAATGAATTCACGTTTGAAGAACCATAACAACATTTGACAAGCCAAGTGATAGGGATCCAAACTACTGCATATTAATAACTTTTCTTTTTAATTATTTGCAACAGCCCCAAATAGCAACTAATATCCAAAGCTTAAACCCCTGAATCATTAATGAATAAAGGAAGCACACATCACAGAAAAATAAAAAAAAAACTTGATTTGGATGCATTTATTAAATTATTAATGATTATCTGCTGTAATTACAGTCAGTTCTTGCAGAGTTAATCTCTCTGTATGTGCAGAGCAGAAGGGATGTAACCGAAGTAAAAGCAACTTTTTGACCCCGGCAACGCTGGCAACTTGTGGTAACCTCTGAAATGTATGAAAATTGGCTTTTTGAATACCTGTTTGAAACTACTGAAAATCCTAGAAATAAATATTTTTCCCTCCACACTCCTCGGGTATCTCCCTTACCATTTCAAAAATATACTCTCCATTTTTCATTTGCTGGAATATTGATTAATTTAGCTATTAAACTGTTTTCAGCAGCAACAGATGAAAATCAATTGTTTCTTCGCAGCCTAAAACAATCCTGTCACAACACATGGTATCGCTTTTGAACACTTGAATTTACGTACAGGATGGTGATACTGGCAGCTAGCGGAGCAGGAGAGACCACTCGGCTGCATACATTTCCAGGTTCACACACAGGTACTAAACCTTTAACTGAGTCTTTAAATACAGTTGATCTTTGCAGCAAAATGCACTGCAGTCAACAAAGCACTTCATAATTCACCGCAAGGTGACTCATGCTGACATTTCAATGACAAATGTTGGTACCAAGGAAAGCTGCCGGAGCTCTGATGGTTCAGCGAGCTAAAATAATAACATCTTAACTTGCACCTATAGAGCACATCTGTCTTTTCCTTGTCCATAGATTTGGTTAACGATCATTTGTATATTAAAATGGTATGAAATTAAAAAAAAAAAACACTCTGAAGGGCCACATTAACAATAAACAGCTCCAAAACGCAACAATACGGTATATTTCCTTAAAGAACGTGCAGATGCTAATTTTTGTGGCTCCGTATTTATCTCTTAGAGTAATTATGCAAACATAAATTGTTGCAAGCAAACCTATGCTAAAATGTTGCTGAAGACTTTTACTGCAGAGCCAAAACAAAATGAATTTGCCAATTTAAACAGAAAAAGGACATAAAGAAACAAATTACAAGCATACCAACACCATTGCTTATATTTTTTTAGCACAGGACAGGTGTATCTCAATAAATTAGAAAAGTGAATTTATGTTAGTAATCGAATTTAAAACATGAAATACATATATTGTACAGATTCATTTCGCACAGAGCAATATGTTTATAGTTTTTTTTTATTTCTCATTATTTTGATGTTTATGTTCGTACAAACGCCTCAGAACAGACGCTTTACTGCACTCCTATTTTACCTCAAAAATGCTTCTGCTGAACTAAAAAAATCTCACAGCCACCTCTTATGGCATGTAGACAGTGCCTCCAACAAGCTTATGATATTCATTTGGGTTTGCTATGCTGTTATAATCTGTTGTTTAGCTGTTTAGATGTCTCACAATAAAAGTCTAAATGCTTTTTAAACAGGAATTAATTATGTTTATGACTGAGAGACTGAAGTTTTTAAAACATTTTTAAAAAAATTGCTATTCCTAACTTTTAACAATTCTAGACGTTTTAGTCTCTGAATGTAGACTTGCCTTTTTATTCCTTATCACACTGCATGCTGGGAACACTGAGAATGGCAGTCGAGCTCCCAGCCATGAATAGTATCTTATCTAGTATCTTATCTATCTTATCTTATGCAGCTTGTTGGGCGCCACCCCCATCAAAATTGCCGAAAAAAAAAGTCTAGCTACAGCAAACATACATTAAGAAACAAAAAGTAATTATCACATCCTTTCTCATAAAATGTATCTGACCTTTGAATTTTCTGCATTCCCATTTCATTTTGAGTTTAGTTGGGGTTAATTTTTGTTATTTTTGTTTGGTTATTTTAATGTGTCTATCTAAACGGACACCAAACAAACGAGTGTGTCTGTTTTATCTTTTGTCTTCCATGTGACCTAATTTGATATTTTAAAAAAAATCTTCTTCAGGGTACTGCTCTCTGCACCCATGGCCAGTCAAAGCTTTTTGTGTCATTCTTCATCCTGTCAGATAATTTCATCATACCTGTCAATCAAAGTCACCCCCCTGGCAGCTTAGATGCTTGGGTGCAAATGTCACTCACACACGATGCAAACGGAAGAGTTAGAAAACAACAACGACAAGCAGATAAATAAACCAGCCGGACTTAAAATCCAGCAGCAGGCAAGTGACCATGGAGGGATTTATGTGCAAGAAAAGTTTTATATTGTGGTAATCGCCAGCCTCCAGTTTTTATCCACCCAACCCTTTTTGTGTGAGGTTAAGGCCAAGTATCATCTTGTTTTTCTGCCCCAAACCACACAGAAACATCAGTTAGTGACTTCCTTTGACAGTCATTCTTTGTGTTTAAATTTGTTTTGGGAAGATCGAAACTGGGAAAATGTCCAAAAACGTATCGATTTGGGACAACGAAGCCAGGCTCTATGCGACTGACCTTCAGTTGCATAGAGCCTGACTCAAAAAGCTGCTTTTTTTCCCTTTTAGCTGAGTTGAGCAATAGGATGGTGAGAACTGCAGGTCATAGGTGACACAACAAGCGCCACACTGTACCATGGTGTTCTGTCTTCAGATAATGAGCTTTGGTCTGAGAAACTAATGGATCCAAAGTGGTTTGATTAAATTGTGCATTTTCCACTGCCAAACCTCAAGATAATTCTATTTTAAGTCACGTTTTATACAACAAGCAGTTTCTTTAAGTTCCAGACAGAGGTCAAGAAAACATTTAAATAAAAGAAAATACTATGATCATGTTTGATAGCATTCTGAAAGTTGATCCACAGGCAAACAACTTCTCTTTAAGAATTGGTAGTTCTCCCCTTTTTTGTACTATGATTGTACGTAAGACATACAAGTAAAGCAAAGAAACATTGTTTTAATTTTATTAAAAACTACTGTATATGCACACAGTGCTTTTACTGGTTGAGACTCATTTTGCACGAATTTCTGCATCAACCTGATGATTCTGATAAAACACAACCAACTCCAGCAGATATCGTTGCTCTTGAAATCCTCAAATCATCACTGACTGTTGAAACTTCAAAATTGGACCACAAGCAACGTGGATTATGTGCTTTTCAACACCTTGATTTTTAAATGAAATGTAAAATGTTTAATCGGTAAAGAGGACATTGAATCACTATATACATATACATTTTTAGATATATGATACATTTTTCTGAAAAATCAAAATGTGTTTTAAAGAAACACTGATTAGTGAAGAACTATTCTGCTTAGTTTTTGTTAGTTTAAGGATTTTAGTTCAGAACAACCGATAATCAAATACAGTCCAGTTGAATTATAAAAACTGTAAAATAGCCTTTTAGTTTAGCGCTAAGAAGCTACATAGCAGATGCTAATGTTAGCATTATTAGCTGCAGACAGTTTGTACAGGGCAGTTTTCTCACTGTCCTCACAAATAGATGTTATCTTTATTTTTTCCCAAAATTCGATCTCATGAATGATAAAAAAGAAGAGAAATGTACGTGTAGTTGGATTCAGAGAGAATCTAACAAAGGTCTGCTCTAGGTTGTACCCAGGTGCCGAGCCCCAGTGTCTAAGCACACCGCATTCCATGCATCCCCACTGGGTGAGCTTTGTCAGCTGACTGCCTTGTCATGCAGCTTCTCCTCCTGCTCCATCTGTCATCTGTTAGTTTATATACACCATCAAAATTATCTTCATGTACCACAAAAAAACTCCATTATAGTACATGGAACCAAAAATAAACTCCTGGACCAGGATAAGTTGCTTGCATTTATAGTCGGATTTGCTTGTGCTCTATATCTCTTTGATCCGTAAATGTATGTTATTTTGCAAACATCTTTGTCAGAGACACACAAACACTCCAAAGCAAAAACATTTTGAGCAAAATAATCTTTTATTTTGGAATTTTCAAGTATGACATTTGTGATAAAACAGCTCTTCGTGAACCTTGGCATAAGTGATTATCTCCAAAGGTCAGCGCGAAAGCGGATTTATTTATCTTTGTACTTGGTGTCTTTCTCCTCGCTGTTTGGCAAACCGGTCTGCCCAGGAAAAGGGGCGATTTTTAGGAAGAAATAAGGGTTACTGTGAACCCGCATGGCCACCATGACCGGAACGGCCGCGTAGAGCAGGTTGGCTCCCAACACCGTCCAGAAAGCATCATTCGGGATACGAAATGGAGCTGTGGTGCGAGGGTGGAGGGACCCCCCGATGTGGGCCCACTGGCACTGAAAGGAGACACAATAAGATAAAGAATGGACTAACATCCCTTAGAGAAATAAAACTAACACTTTTAAATTCACTTGGATCTGTTTTGTTCTCTTTGCAGAGGGATGGCAGGTCAATGGATGCCTCCTTTTTTTTGCCACACATTTCCCAATGGAATGACTTGAATTATTTTTTTTTTCCCCCAACAGGGAAGATAAACCACCACAGGAGGTGTTCAGACTAAACAAGCAGGCAATTTAGAAGATAGGGAGGATGCAATCTGCAGCCAGCATTTGTAGTGAAACAAAGCTTTAATCAAGGAGTCCCTTTCCTCCTGGATTTAATTCAGATCAATACGAACAGCCAGTAGCTTGTTTATTATAAAGAACATGTTTAAAGCGATCAAAACGGTCCATGTTGTATCAATAGAATGAGAAATTATTGTTTGACATTTTTTCATTGTCAGAACTCTTATGAGTACTTTATGTAGCAAAACTCAGTGTCAGCGCAACCCACTTGAGCATACAACAGCTTTATCCTTGACAATGTGTGTAGAGCCATCCATGCTTATTGAATGCATGTCATCATGGTTTTACCTGGATCATGGCACCAGCAAAGAATATTGTCCAGTCTGGCATCCACGTGCATCCAGGTTTGAGGAGGCCATATAGAAAGGCACCCAGCAGAGGCAGCCCATAAAAGAACAAGTGCAGCATCTGGGAAAAACAAATACAACCCATTTTTTTTATAATTTATCCGTTGTTAGCATTATGCTGTTTTCATTGCGCCTCTCTAATGTTTCTAAATGTTAAAGTTGATCTGCAGCTATCATTACGTTGATTTCACTGCGTCACAAAGTCTGCAGCTCGTGGCTTTTATTCCGGACCAATGCCAGGGATCTCGCCTCTGGATAAAGCGGGAAGGTGTGGAGCCAAAAAAAACAGCCTCCATCAATGTCATACGGTGGTGTTGTTTAGTGCCAGCCAACACTTCAGCAGAGTATTAACACAGTGGATCCTTGCTCTGTTCTCTCTTCACCTTACCCTCACTGAATACAGAGCAGAGCGGCTTTGAGCTTTGGAATCCTAGCAACATCCGACCGCTTCCAAAGGACTTGATGAATGTCGTACTGATCAAGCTGGATAAAATATCAGAAAGGCTTTATTAAAGTGATTTTTGACGGGAGGTCCTGTCAAAAGAATATGAGCAGCTTTTTTTTCCCCTATGATAGAAACATGAACTGGAAAAAGAAATGTTGCATTCTGAAAAGGTTTAGAGAGTTCAGTTTTACAGTCACCTACATTTTGTTATGGACAACTACAGTATTTTTACTCAATCTTTAGTGGATAGTCCATAATATGTGGAATGAGTGTTTATTAAAATAGTTATAAGATGTAATACCTTACTGGTAGCAGGTACAATCTTTTCAGCCAGTATAAATACAGTTGAGCTGGTGTGAAAGCTTGAAGCTAAAAGCTAGTCTAAGAAGGGGGGAGTGTTGGCCTAGTGGTTAGAGCAGCGCGCTTGCACTCAGAGAAGGATGCAAGTACCAGGTTCGATCCCCAGCGCCTGCACTCTGGGTCCCTGAGCAAGACCCTTAACCCCAGATTGCTCCCCGGGTGCCGCACATGGCAGCCCACTGCTCCCCAAGGGTGATGGGTTAAAAGCAGAGAACAAATTTTGTTGTAATGTATGTTTCAATGACAATAAAGATATTACTATAAGACCATAGTGGACTTTTACGGTCTCAACAACTCTAACAAGTCCCTAACAAGTCTTTAGCCAATTCAGATCGTCTTTTCATTTTGTGATCTACTTGTGTTCGTTATGCCTCACAATAAACTGAAAGGCCTTGACGCAGAACGGGGAGGTTGAAGTCGACCCACCATCATGCCCCCAATCCACCTTAGAAGGTAATAACAAACCGGCGACCATTGTTAACTGTGGGGTCACACAGGATTGTGGAATGAGCGTAGAGCAGTGCAGGTGCACATGGAGCAAAGACACCGCATGGTCTCCTGGCGTCTGAGCTGAGAAATGTGTTGGTTAGCCACCGTCTCTTTGGTTCCTTAATCCCAGCTGCATGATCTGAAACCTTAAAAAGGCCCCGGGGCGCTAGCATGGAAGGTATGGGAGAACAAAGTCTGATGGTGTCGGTGGTTTTTTTTAACGGTTGTGTGTTTATTGAAGAAAGGGGCTTGTGTGTGAACCCTATCGATGGACTTTTAACTGTTGAGGCCGTGTAGAATTTAGACAGGAAATGGAGGTAGAAAGCTGTGCGCTTTGTGTCAAACACAAACATAAAAAGGGTTGCTGGTCAGAGTAACTGTCTGATATGAAGTAAAGCAGAAAGCAGTGGAAAAACTGTGCAGCACTTGAACCACCATATGCTTATTAAAGCACTTCATTCTGTCCGGAACCACATTACATGTAATGTTCCCACTTTGTGTTAAGCCAGGAGGATCACTGGTGGTGCACCACCTCCTACCTGCAAGTCTTGTGAAAATAATCATCAGCTTCTGTGTAAATAACCGGCCAATAAAAATCATGACAATGGTTTGCAGTGTCTTCAAGCCACGTTCACATAAACGGTCATTAGGGCTTTGGGAAGAAAGTTATTTAAAGGCAGTGGGAGTCTTTTGTTTGTCTAGGCCCCCGTCAGAGTGGCTATTAGCTTCATCTTCAGGGAACATCTAATCTGTATTTATACTAAATGAGGATACCGGTTATCTATAGTTTTCTACTGCAGGCGAGATATGAACTGCTTGGTGCCTTGAAAGAAAACGCAAATTTAAGAAGTTCTGAGGTATCCTCTGAGGATAAAGTCAATTACTTTGCAGAGATCAACAATAAAACGCAGGCGACTGTCAAACTTTAATCTCTGGCATCACTTCAATTCTGTTCAGAAGGGAACATTGTGTTCTCCAGTTTCATTTATCAAGTGCACATTTTAATAAATGACCAAGAACAAGGAAAGATCAAAAGTGAGATAAAATGATCAAACGGGAGCATTGATTTTTTTTTTGCATTTTGGAAGCCCTTTTGTTCCTTTCCAGGTTTCCACTCTCCAAAAACCCCACCGGTCTGCGAATTCAGCAGAAACGATTCCTTCCACACAGGGGTCACTGCAGAAACTTTCTTAACCTTCAGCCAAAAACGTCTGGCGCATGAAAGCCACTTTCCTCACTTTATAAAACCCCTCAAATTACAGCAGTAAATGGTTTCTTTTCTTTGCCGGCCTGGCGTCCAGATGAATTCTAATGAGTTCAGCACAAAGCCTAGAAGCCAATCATGTATGCCCTTCAGTCTTTTGTTGAAACGTCTTTGTTATTGCAGCCACATTAATCTATTAAATATCCTTCATCATCAATGAATATGGCGGCTGGTGAGTTTTAGGAGAAGTTTAACAATGTGCAACAAGCCTAACTTCATTTTTGTTTCTCTGCTCCTTCAAACACAATTATAATTTGAGCGCTGATGAGCCTTGCGAGCACAAACGCAGATCTGCAAACGCAGATAGCCGAAACGTAATTTCACTTTCTGCACACACACACACACACACAGGCACACCGCTTTCCCACCCGGGGAGATGTTGACAGGAGGCTTTGGGTGGGGGGGATTAGCTTATCAAGTTCCCGCTGTGCGATTTGTCCGCCTGATCAATGATTGCAATTGTGCCCGGGCTGCAGCTGCTGCAATGTCTTTGGATAACCTATTGACAAAACAGCGCAGGCTAAACAAAACGCAGCAGAACCCAAATGAGTGAGGGGGTCAGAGGAAGAAAAGCAAGCTGGAAAGGGACCGACTGCCGGTCAGAGTATAATCTGCTATCCATCTTAGGTGAATGAAGGTGCGACAATGATGCGTTGGCCTTTGGACCCTTCTTCATCTGGGCTTTAATGATGAAAAATGGCCTCGTAATCAGGTGCCGGCTCAGCCAGCAGATGGGTTGGGGGCAAGTTTCCAGCATTCTCAAAGTGATGCCTATGAACCGAGGCTTTCGCGTAGCTTGTTATACGGACGAAGAGGAGCTTTCAGGCACTACAGCAGCAGCCTGGTGAGGCTGAGAGAAAAATACCCACCATGACCTTGGGGTAGCCCACAGGATCCTTCAGGTAGGGTTCATACTGACTCAGATATATTGAGCAGGCTTCAAGCGGAGAGTCCAGAGCCACCTGCAGAGAGGTAATGTGCTTGCAGCGTCAATAAGATGGAAAACGGCACAAAATCGACATTCACTTGATCAGAAATGTACATTTATACTTCATTTGGTAACAAAATGTGTATGTCTAATCTAAATATGAGTGATTCTCTGCCATCCTTACTTGGATTTAGAGTAATATACTGATGGATTTTTGAGACATTCCTTTTAGGTGAATAAAATGAATCACACAATTCTTGGTCAGAATTAAATAAGAGACTGTTTCAATGTATTTATATGCTGATGTGTTAACAACATATAGCTTTTGTAAAGAAGACAGCATGAAGCTGTATTCTAAAGCACAGATATTAATTGCAAATAACGTGCAACCGTGCTTCTATTCTTTTTACAAGTAAAACCTGAAACATGAATAAAATCGGATTTCACATATATTTATTTTTTTCATTGAACCTTAAAAGTTGACCCACTTTGAGGATAAATGTTGCAGAGTGTTTTTGTTCAAAAACACATTGTCATTGTAAATACTGACCTCATTTTGAAGCTTTACGACTCCTAAAGCTCTTCCTCGGACTGTACAGTGTAGGTGGCGTACTCACCAGGCCTCTGAGGATGGTGAAGGCCATGGCTGCTGCCAGCAGCACCACCAGGATCAGGTCCAAGGGTCGCCAGATTAGCTTCATGGTCTGAGCGTGCTGGGCCTGTCACCAGGTGTCAGATAAATGCACAGTACAGAGGAGGTTGGACCAGGTTGGGGTCTGACCATTGTCTCAGTTTTACATGCTGCAGATGGCATCTCTAACTTACAGTATTGATGAAATTTTACCATGCAAATCTAAATGATTACTGTTTAAATCTGAAGCAGAACTGGACCCACCAACATGGGGTGGACTTAAATGTTCTGAACATGCAAGAAACTCCTAAAATCTGTCACAGGTGAAAGTTAAATGGCAACAAGAAGCGCCTGACTGCAGATATTTCAGCCAAACGGGTTGATACAACAGACCAGGGTGTTGCAAGTTTTTTTTTTGTCATGTTCTCTCAACCCCTGCCTTTCCCTACCCTCAATCATTTGAGGGTAGGGAAAGGCCAACACATCATTGTCCCACATTTGTTTAAAATTGCCTTTGAATGTTCAAGCTAAACTGTTTTACTGTCTTTAAATGTTCTTTTTTGTTTCTACATTCTATCCCTACTTGCTTTTATTCCTGTATTTTAATCATGTAAAGGACTTTGCATTGTCTCTGTACTGAATTGTGCTATATAAATAAATTTGCCTTGCCTTGCCTTGCCTTGCCTTGCCTTGCCTTGCTTTGCCTTGCCTTGCCTCAATCATATTCTCACCTCATC